>NW_013668195.1:0-3150 GCF_000517525.1 Limulus polyphemus | reverse complement strand
ACACAAATATCTTTTTATTTGATTACATTAAAATATCAAAAACCGGAGACTTCCTTTTCTCAAACATTAAAAAAAAATCATCTTTATTAAGGAGAATTCAACTATTTTATTATATCTTAATGAAATAAACATTATGCATAAAACGATTACAAATTAAAAAAAACAAAACGTTTTAACACACATAGCACAGAAAACTTTATCACTAAATCATAGCTATTACGTTTAACAATCCATAAGTGTGTGAGGAGTTTAACGAAGACTGGAGGGAGACTTGTGTTAATGATAAACATAAATACACACATATTAATGTTCACATTCTGAAAATATGAGAAAGAGTTTATCGATAGTTTTAAACGTAATTATGTATATGAATAGTCTAATAAAAACTTTAAAATGTTTTTTGTTAAACTGCACATACTACAAATGTGCATAGATTAATAAAATCATGAATTGTATGATATTTCATCCTGAGTTTGAATGTTAATATTGAAGCCTTATGGAAATATCAGTAACGGTAGAAATTTATCCGAATTTACTTCGAGACTTCCAACGACCACTATTGGAGAAATCAATCATGGATAAGAATCATCCAATATTTTCTGCACTTGAAACGGTATACTAACTCAACGAGCTAACCAGCCTTTGAAAGAAGTGTTTTTTTTGTTTTGTTTTTCTTCTCTTAGGAAGAAAACAACAACAACACGATAACCGAAATACATAAGTAGATGAATAAAATAGAATTGACGTGTATAAAACTGTCTATAAATCTAGGAACTTGGAGTCACATATGCAGCCACGATTTGTGAAGACACCTTTTAAGCCACTAAGGAATTTTGGGTATTCTTCTCTAAAACGTTATTTAAAAAAAGTGGGCTGATGAAAAATCAATTTTAGTCACTGTCAATTAGTACTACTATCATTGAAAGTTACTGTTGGTGTACGATCAGTCTGTCTTGATTATTCTACTGATCTGTTTATGTAAGGTTGAAATCTGTATCTTCTTTACAATCTCTTCTTTAGTCTTTCGTGTTAGTGTAACTAGGCCAGTTGACTTCAGATTAGATTACATTTTGATTTTAAATGCGATTTTTCTTAATTTGAATGTTTTCTTATAAAACATTCGTTACTTTATTCCATGAACTCGACTTTATTTAATCTTAGTATCTTTAAAACAGCCTTCAGGTTTGATCCTGATCTAATTTTTAAGCTTTGGAAAATGCACAAGTAAAACCAAAATAGAAAAAAAACAGTTTGGTTAGAATGTTATTGACTAATGAAGTTACTGTACAGGTTACTAAAGGTTAGCATATTTCAGTACCTTAAAGTGTTCAAAATACTTACACATACAATAAATGAATAGTATACACTTCTCTACAAGTAATATTCAACATAAAGTTTTCCAAGAGGAAAGTGTTTACAACGATTACTGTCCAAATGATTTTTTTTTTACACTGCCCTTGATTTGAAAAACCACTACTATTCTATAACGCATGCTCTAATCTAGTCTTAGGAAGGTGTTTGATGGGATTTGTTTCCACTGCCATTTAGAAAATACGACTAACAGATGAAGAATGAAACGCTGTAGTTCGACATTTCAAATTAACAACACCATATGGTTCCAAAAATGTTAGGTTAAAAGTTAGGTTCAATACGTGTTAATATTCCAAGATGTTGACATTGTTATTTTGAAACTAAGCATGTCGTATCACTCTTGTGGTGGGCACTTTTATCCTGCTAGCAAAAAGAATTGACCTGCTGAACAAAAACACCTTACCATTACCCTTAAAATGTGTTCTTTTATGATCTCTTGATATCTATTGGAATTTCACAGATAGGGCCAATGTTCAATGTTCAAAATACAACCTACTCTATTCCAACACCATAGCAATCCTTCACAATTGTCACAATATAATCACGCCCAAATTCTTCGTTTGGTGCCTCAAGACCTATATTTGGTCATAAATTCAAAACTGGTTGAATAGGCTTTGACAAGTTCAATAAATTCGCGACCAGTCATCAACATACCACTGTTGATGAGCTTTCTACTGAGTAAAACAATGCACAGCAACTACTGAAAGTGATTTACGGTTTGCCTATCACAGCCCTTCCAAAGTACCAACATTTTTATGTAGATCGTGTTACATAGACTTCAAAAATGTTGCACGTTCGCGTGAGATCACGTTTGATGGCGATAAGTAACTTTTCTTTTTTTACAATAGTATAAAGTGAACGTCTGGCAGCATTTCTATTGGAACTGAACATTTTGTAAATGTTATGTTATCAAGTACCTGTTAAAGATGCAGTTGGTTGAACTCGTGTATAATAAGACGTATATACATGATTAAATATAGCGGCTACTTTCATACATATGGCTAAGTATAGCGACTAGTTTCATATATATATAACTAAGTATAGTGACTATTTTCACCTTGTTGGTTTTCCATATTTTTATAATTTTTCCCTTTCTGAAGTTCACGTGGCTTTTTATCGTTTGGCTATCTTGTACGAACTATTTATCTACTATCCGTTTTATTCTCTGTATTAATTATCAGCGAATTCTATTGGGGAGAAAATTAGATGAACCATGTCATATGCTCAAAAAATATCCAGACTGTTTTGGCAGAGCCAATATATAAACGATAACGAAAAGTATACATGCCTCTCATATGACGAAAATATTGACATCGATGATTGGATAATATGTTTATAATTATGTTTCTTCTGATATATATATATATATATATATACTAAGAAAGTTTTCCTAAAATATATCAGCTTGCATGATTTCTACGGGATAATGTTTTTGTTTTACATGAAATTATAATAAGGCGTTGTGGAAGAAAATAATCAGTGTAAATTCAATGTACCTGATGATGACAAAACCTTGTCGAAACGTTGTACATTTGCCGTTATGTTAAACTTATATTATATTGTACCTGATGATGACAAAACCTTGTCGAAACGTTGTACATTTGCTGTTATGTTAAATTTATATTATATTGTACCTGATGATGGCAAAACCTTGTCGAAACGTTGTACATTTGCTGTTATGTTAAATTTATATTATATTGTACCTGATGATGACAAAGCCTTGTCGAAACGTTGAGCATTTGCTGTTATGTTAAACTTATATTATATTGTACCTGATGA
>NW_013668194.1:162755-169771 GCF_000517525.1 Limulus polyphemus | reverse complement strand
ACGCACAGTGCAAAGAAAAGAACAAAATAAGACGTAAAATAGCACGCAAAATTATATGTATATATATATATATATGTGCTTAAAATTGTACAAACTCATTGTATCAAAATGATTCAATGTCCAGAGCTCAGAATTTTCATAAATTTTGCCGATATAAACTTTTAATGTTTTTATATATTAAAAGTGGTACCGTTTTTTAAACAACTCCAGAACCCTCACGTACAGTCCTATTGAAAGTCGTGTTCTTGTTGTGAGTAGAGTACTTTTATTTAAAACTGTGTTCTATGATAAAGAAATGGTTGTTGCACATACTACAGTTATTTTTCTAATTGCCTGAATCTTGAATACCTAAAGTGTGAATTAGTTTTTATGGCTTTTTGTTTGACATGCCATTCAATAGGTGGTGCAGGAGTTTTGGTTACATACATAGATACTGATATAAACGCTACGTCCATTATAGTAAGATAACATGCTGAAAACAAATATAAAAAGAGAAAGTCTTTAACAAAGTATAAAACCTCCACAAATCAGACATAAAGTTTAAAAAAACTTCTACACATCAGGCATAAACTGTAAAAATTGTACATATCAGCCACAGAGTATTAATTCTGAAAGTCAAACTGTACAGTGGAAACACTTTAGAAAAAATAGTGCGGTAAACATATCAACATCAAGAAAAACTGGTGTACTAGTCGAAATGTAAAACATTTTAGACACATATAGTACAGAAAGTTGCATTCTGTTTTCAGTAAAAAGGCTCACATACCAAATATAGCATTAAAAACCGTGGTGTAGGTGTATTTCTAATTTTGAAAGTCAAACTGTCGGTCGTAACTTAATCATTATTACACCTACATGATATTTTTTATTGTCATATGCTTATAATTACTTACAACTGTGGTTACAAAACTGCTTTTACAACTTTCATTTTATATACATTGTTAAGTACTTAATAGTAGAGATCGACAAGGTTTCTAAATAATTCACGTGCCGAAATACAACCCTATTGAATTCCTAAGCGAAAAAAAGACCATTCAAAGTATTGGTTATGATATCTTATGCGCATATATACTAATAATACGCTAAAAATGTCGCTAACATTTCCAGTATAACAATTCAAAAATTTCTAAAACAGAAACTTTTTCGTCTGCTACCCATCTACCTACCTGATCACGTCAGCGTGGCTAGCCCCTAGACGGCTCAGACTATCGCTACAAGATTTCTCCAACTTACTTGACTGATCTGTGGATATCTGCTTTTGATATTCCGATAAATATATGCAGACTTTTTTTTATAAAGTGTACACATATACACATACTTAAATGTCCTTTAAACCCAATTCAATCCAATAGATGGCGCTACATATAGATGGCTAGACACGCGACAGTTTCTAAAGGTAAAGTATATACTTTATGAGGTATAACATAAAAGTGAAAAACACAAGGGTATAAAAATTATGAATTTTATAAAAATTAATGAAATAAGAATTAAAACCACAGTCAGAAATGTATAAAATTTAATCCCTACTTTGACAGCTTTATACACTTATTTGTAGGCTAAAGTAAGGATTAAATTTCATAAATTAGTGGTTGTGGTTCTAATTCTTGTAAAAGTTATAGCTATCAGAGATATGGCTATACTGAAAGTTTATAGGCGTTGTTTCTAATCCATGGACATATAAAAACTGAATAAATAATTAGGGGAAAAATAAAATTTTAATGGAAGGTAGGGATCGTTGGTTACTATACGAACTATTTAAATACATACATATCGTCATACATAGCTTTTCATGTAGTATAATATACATAAATAGGGGGAAAAAATTTAACGTAAAGTACGGCATTGTGATCCGTATAGCTAAATGAAGTAGTCTAAATTTGTCAACCAAAGTAGCGATTGAAAATTGTTTTAAAATCTATCCAGCTAGTATCACTTTACTTGTTTGTGAACTTTTTATTGCAGCATTTATTTTGTTTTGGATACTTCTTATAGCAATTCTAAAAATGTTTTATGAAGATAACATGATGTTATGTGGTATTGCATCGAAAATAATATGTACAATGCTTAGAGTTGCAATAACACGCTCCGTACTTGTAGCTTTGGAGGCGTTATAACTACAGCAGCCAATTCCACTGTTTGGTTAAGAGTAGCCACGTATACGGTGGATGCTTCTGATATATTACCGTACTGTTCCAGACTAAGGATGACTGGACTTGGGTCTTAAAGTTCTCTGACTTGGCCTTTTAGCTCATGTGTCACATAAAGTGTCATTCAGATTACAAATAGAAAAAACAGCAATGAAATGCTGTTGAATGAATAATAAATTATTATTTTTCAAATAAAGTTTAAAAAACGACCGTTACTTTCCAGATAATAATATAAAATCATTCTATTTCAGCCAACGTTTCGCCATTGCGACTTCATTGGGACTAGTAGTACAATAATTTATTGCTAAAATGTCTAAATCCCTTCAGTACGCACTGCAAATTCTGAAAAAATAAGTTTGAATGTCCCGAGCAGTTTCGTACTAAATATATGTCCCTATCAATGTCCTGCTTTAAGAAAGGTATGGTGTGAAAACACTAGAGTAAGGTAAAAAAAAAGTCAAAGATCATTTGCTTGATAATTTCACTAATACCTGAAACAGATTTCGATATTAAAAGATAGCTCTACTCACAGAGATGCACAAGTGGCGTTAATAATAATATTAACACAAAATACGTATATAGAAAAAGTTTACTTTGTTCAAACTCTACTTGGAAAGATAATAAAGATAAATAAATTCAGTAGAAATATAGAATTCCTAATGCAGTGCAAATGTGCCTTCAGCGTTCTATTTTTGGAAATTTAGTAATAACCTCGACAGCTTTGTAACAGATTTGCTTGGAGACACACTAATCATCTGGAAGATAAAGAGCGCCCTATGGCTGTAATTCCTGTTACTAGTAAGAAAGTAATTGAAGTCAGATAAAACTTATCTGCACTGCTTTCTCTTCCTCTTTACAATTGATTAAAAGTATGTTGAAGATTCGCAGCCGCTTCTAGCAATGTCTTAACTTCTGTGAGTTACAAGCTCTAACACATGATGTGGCATGAAAAGACTGGTCTTAAAATTGTCCTAATAAGTACTCTTTAGTTTGAAGCGTTGTAAAAGACGTCTTCAAATCTTATCATCAAGCCTCTAATTCTGTTTAATACATTGTTATAAGTAAAAATAAAAATGTTGTGATCTTATTTAAACTGAATGAAAATATTTCTCTCATTATATACATATATATGTGTGTTTGTATTTTGCTATAACATTTTTCTAGTATCTAATATTAAGGTGAAATAAAATGGTTAAATGAAAACCACAGAGGCTAAAGTAACACGTTGTGTAAATAGGTGAAATAAGTATACAGAAGTTCAGTGCGTTATATTAAAACGATGTTGGAGCCTCACCACGTTGTTATAGTCCATTTCGTTATGTCTGATTATGCCCTGTCATGGAAGTAAAGTTCGTACACGTGACTTGTTTCACTTTTTCTGACTGAAATTCTTTTTGACTATGTTGCATTGTGTTACTTGAAACACATGGACGGCTTTTGCTACTGACCTTTGCGTTTGTAGCTTCTTACCTGTTACAACGTGCAGCATTTTGTTTAACACGGCTATAGTATGATTTGTTACAGGTTTCTTTATGAATGGTCCTGCTGTCCCAAGTTGATCCATATTCCTTTGTTTTGTAATGTCAGTAAGTACAAAGGTTATCCCTGTCTTGTAATTTCTAAATCCCCAATCTAAACACATCCTTGTGATTTGAGTGTAGGAATATTTTGCATTAGAAAGGGCTGTTACATACCCTTTCCAAAAGCGATCAAAATGCCAAATAATGTCAATATGTAGTTCTGATACATTCAGTTACATTGTGACTTTATATCTACTGTGGTTGTCATGTGACTTAATGAGTTGCATATTGAAATTCTTTTCATTATAACGTACGTAACCCTTTGTAAAGTTCTATCACGAACAAGAAATACTTTATCAGTATATAAAAGAACTAAACAAAAAGAACAAGTCAGGAGATCTAAACTGAATAACGAAGACCTTTCACTCCCTTCACAAGAACACTAATAATTTTTGGGGTAAAGGTGAAAGAAACATAAAGAGTGCTGGAGTATTTCTGTAGTTAGGATGTTTTTAACGAAATAATATTGAGTGAAACCATCAATGATATCTTATAGACCCGCTTTAAACGAAAAGCCACTGTTTTACGGATAGTTGTATATTTCCTGAGAACTACAGAAAAACATCTAGAAGATATGTCTATACTAGAATCGGATCTCTGGAAAATAAAATAAAATAGAAAGCGTGTAGTAAATATGAATGAATATTAGGGTCTTTTATTGTAAGAGGTGTGGCACGATATATTTAATCTTCTAGGAAGCGACACGTGTTTATACATTTTTAGAAGAATCACTGCAGCTGTGGGTTGTACAAGAACATCTTTCTAAAAGTAGACCAGCTAACAAGAAAAAGCAAAAACAACTTGAAATGGAAAATAGTGTGTTATTTCAGTCTAAGACGATTACAATCGGCATGGTTTTAGCAGGTGCTTCTATTGTTCCTGTGGTGACGACTTCTTGTGCGATGGTCCGAGCGCGATTCCCTGGTTAGCGTCCCGTTACCAGGAAAAAAAAAAAAACTCGGTCCTTTGGTCGAGGCTGTGAGTACGTTATAGTAGTGAGGGTTAAATCCAATATTCGGTCTAACAGGAATAACCCGAGAGTTGGTGGTGTGGTATTGTTTTTCATGATACATTTCCTTGCCCAAGTATTTGAATCTGAAAACCTGTGGATGCCAAACGAACGTTCTACCAACTGAACTAAATATTGGGCCCCATAGATTTTGCTAGCAAGGCATTATTAACTATTCAAACTATTAACATTCTTCCTCTGTCACAAACAAGGCCCACTGACGGGCCTCGTTTCAGGATGGTGGGACTACCTCTAATTGGTTGTCAGTATAGTATTTTTTACGATATATTTTCTCGCCTCAGATTTGAAACTGGGACCTATCGATAGTAGACGAGCATTCAACCAACTGAGCTAAATGGCTAGCCCCGTATCGTTTACTAGTAAGGCATTTTAAAACTCAAACTAACAGCGGTGGGTAGTGTTGACTAGCTGTGTTACTTCTCGTCTATCAGTTCAACATTAGGGACAGCCAGCAGCAGTGGGGTCAGGCTTAGAATTATCGTCTAGCAAATGTTTTATGATTGATTTGATACAAGTTGGATGTGCTGATTCTGAACCTGAAAGAAGCCACTTCGGCATTCTTAAACGTTTCGAGATATTCAAGATGGCGGCAAAGATGTGTGCCAAAACATATATTTGCTCATATCTGAGATACTAATTGCGATATCCCAACAAAATATCTGTCAAGACCTAGGTTTTTGATTATTCGGATTTTAACTTTGCATTTTTAATTCCTCTTGGATCAACGTTTTATCCAATATGGCGGCCATGATGGCGGTAAATGCCTATTATACCGCTACCTTAGCTCACGATCAACATTTTCAGGGGTTAGCAATATGCAAATACAATGTCGACATATTAAAAACATATATGTATTTAGATAAACTAACTTCATCCATACTTAGTTTCACAATTCTTATGTGGGATGTTTAGCCCTTTTTTTGGAACAGTTGTTTCCAACGTCAGAAGTAAGCATGGAAATTAACTAGCGCTTGGCGATAACCAGTTACTTCACACATTCATCTTGTAACTAAATATATATACTATCATATCATATCTGTTATATGACTTGTTATCAAATTATCTTATCAGTCTAGGCACCACACATTGCAAGAATTTTGTAATGTAAATTGAACCTATCATTACCAATAGAAAATTCATGAAATACATTTATCACTATATTATTACCACCAACTAAAACAAATACACTGTCTACATTACTCCGTAGTTTCTTCATTCTCAAGCTCCTCATCACTTTCTTCAATTTGATTCTCTACTGTTTTAGTCCAATTATTATTGTAATTGTCGTTGCTTTCACTACACTTGCAAAAGACACTGAAAGACAACTTAATTGCTACACAGCTACACCTGGCTGTTGTACAAGGTTGTTCACTTGTACACTCCCAGAAAATCATCTGTAGTATTTCAGGTAGAGCTACTGGCTTTTCAACTGATAATACAACAGGAATAAGAGTCTATGTCAACATCTCATACTCCCGTACAAACTCAGTAAGATCAAAATCTGGGGATCTTCGTTTAATGCTGCTATCCACATACATGTCTGAAGATGAACTATCTTGGAATTTTCAGGAAAGGCTTCTGATATGGGTGGAGAAGACTTTAGCTTTGTACTTGCCTTAAATGTTTTCTGAAAGTTTTCTATAACTAAGTGTCATAGCATTAGTCAGAAATGTTGGTATGAATGGGCTTAATTCCATAGCATGCGGCTACAAATGAAGTTGATTCTCTAATTCCTCTTTCATGTCTGCATTGAGACATTCAAAATGATGAAGTTTGTAGTCCACTAACAGTACTTTGACAACAGTTGTTTTTTCTATTTCCCACATGCATGTAGTTGACTCAAGCCCAAAAATGACGTGAAAAACCAAAAGATACTTTGAAATCTTTGAGTGTTTATATGCTGTTAACCTAATGTCATTGTTTGTACACTTTGTTTGGACTGGTTCCGTGAGAAGTGTACAGGTGAGATTGTTGTTCCGCTAATGATGCAACAACAACACAAATACACATGTATCTCATGAAATCACAGTAATACACCACGGCCACCTCCACAACCAGTTGTGTCATTACAGAATCTACACTGAGTGGTCACAAGTAAATAGACACCTAATTTTTCGTCATTTAACTGATTTATGCTAACTAATGTGTGTTCACAGAGCACTATATAAATGAAAATGGTCCGCACACTAATTATCTTGTGCTACAACGTGCCTAGAGCTCAAGGTTCTCTCGAATTGTCAAATTTTGTTAGAGGAAGGA
>NW_013668194.1:157665-162126 GCF_000517525.1 Limulus polyphemus | reverse complement strand
ATATCAATTCATGTGGATATGACTGAACATTTTTATTTTTCTGAAAGGGTGGTGTCTATTTACTTGTGACCACGCTGTGTACTTCTTCATGAGTAGATCGCAAGTCGTCTTTGGCAATGATACATCCTTTAATGAACATCCTCCGGAGTACTGTTTGTGCTCATCACAACCAGCCTATGGCTGTAGTCAGTGGCTTTTATTAGTAGTTTTTTACATGCTTTGTCAGGTGTTGTCGAATTATGTTAATAAGTTGCACCTTGTTGTTAGCAACACTGAGCACGACTCGTTGACTTGGGATTGGAGAGCTAGACACGATATCGGGCTTGTTGACCTATGTGACATTGTCTCACAATGCTTTTCATACTAAAATCATATGACGGTCAAAAACAAGATACACATCAAAATGGGACAACTTTGCTAGCACACACGCAGCAAAACAATCCATATAGTCTTGCATCGTGCCAGTGAATGGCCAATGTACTATCCACATGAGGACACACCCGTCTATAATGACAGCATTTGATAAAAGCACAGTGTAAATTGACTGTCCAGCCTGTAGTTTGTTTCTTCAGGGTTGACTTATTTTGGTGATTTTCATTTGCCCATTGTCGTCAGACATTGATGTTGGGGCAGATGCACACTTATAACTAAAAAAGATGTTCAGCTTCAATATTACATGAATCTGCCAAGTTCATTATACTGGCGTATATGAGCTCGATGTCACAAGTTGTTCCAGAACCAATCTTGGCACTTTTTCGACCTGTTGTCATTTCCACTGTTTTAGTTTTCAAAGGTTCAATGAAACCTACAGGTAAGCCTCCTTTGTACTCGGTCATATGCTGCTTGCCAATTGCAACCACCTGGAAAAACATTCATTTCATCAGGACTTATTCGTCCAGTGACAATGTTTATCAGTCCAGCAGGATGATCCTCTGATTGAAGAAGATGAACGCGTGCTTGCAGCGTTGTGCAACTTTTTCTCTGTCATTATTGCTAGATGCAATGCGTGCCCGCATTTCCTCCTTATGAGCATTTCCATCTCTTATTTCCAGAAGTCCTTGACGAAGGAGCTTCATAGGTACAAGCTGAGTGCCCATCGTTTCATATCATTTTGATTTAGCGAGAGGATTCATCATACAAACAAGTCATACCAAAATCATAAAGTGCTCCAATAAGAGACTTGTACTTTACTAGAATACCATGAGCAATCTGTTGAGCTGTAGGCTGATGTGTTACAGTGCTTGTGATCATGTTGGTAATAAGAAACACAGGCAGATACGAATCAAACTTCTCCAACATCTGTCAAAGTAAAGCAAATAAACTAGAGCTAGAATCCTTCACGACAATGGCCTTGCTAATTCCTGTTTTGCACACATTGGCCTTGCTAATTCCTGTTTTGTACACAATGGCCTTGCTAATTCCTGTTTTGTAGACACTGGATTGTGATGTCAAATGCTTGAATTCTTTCACTATTTGTTTAGCTACGTCTTGAACCTTTTGAGAAATCATCATCATCATCTTCCGCAATTCTGACAAAGTTTTAAATGCGTTTGAAAAATATCACAATATTTGCTAACCCCAGTGGTGACAATACTAACAGTTCATTTTAAAAATGATCAACAAGTTTTTCAACAAGAATCTTCCGACACAACAATAAGAGTTTCACCATGTACAACATAAAGGTTGTATAGCTCCAAGATGTACATATGCAAGACTTATGTCATTTTGCAATATATTTACAACTTTATCAAATGCTATATCCTGACAAGCTTGGTTCGATTCTGTTTAAAATACCTAAATCACTGCTCCTGTGAGTGAGCGTGGTGCAATGAAACACGTATTACACATTCTGTGGTACTTTGCGTCTGCTGCATGTAAATCGGTCACTACGGCCTGCAAACTTATCTGAACACTAGCTGCCCATTCATGTCGACGTTTAGTACATATGTCCAAAATGTAATCCTTAAAGGTGCAAGACTCGCCACTGTTGGCTGTTCGACAATGGCTAGCCTGGCGTCAGCGGGCTGGATTCTTTTCGTTGAGTTCAATTTGACATGATTCGCCACAAAAAAAAAACAAAGCTGTCTGAAGGAAAATGATAGACTTTCAGATCTACGAGATCGTTAAAGGTTGGGGACTCACTAGAAGAACGAACTTGTTTTTTGCCTTCTTTTTTAATGCTTATGTGTGCTGTTGACATATATATGACGATACACAATTTCTGTGACAATGTATCTGAAATTGATGTGTTTTTAAGCTCGTCCTCCAGCATTAAATGTAAATTGTCTCCTCTAAGTTTACTATATTTTATAATGGTATTAAATATGTGAATACCAGCACAAGAAAGAAGTGAGTCCTTATTTCCACATTTGAAGAAACATTCTTTCATTGTAACACATTTATCATTTATTTATGTTATCGTTGAGCTTTCGCACAAAATAAGAACACCTTATCTAAATCAAACGTATTTTATTTTTAAAAAATCACTGCCCCACCCCTACCCACTAAAAAAAAAGTCAGGAAACAGTTAATCAGAAAAAGAGAATTGGACCGAAGATAGAGTTTAGTGATTAGGATAAGTTATTCGTTTAGGCCCTATTTACAAATTAAGATTAGCCGAAGCCTAAGGTCTAATAAACGCTCCACGCTTGAGGACTGTAAAATCAAAGCTATCTAACAACAGCCTGTAAGTTGAATAATTAAAACGTTATTTTTTTTAATTGTTCAAATGTTGTACAAAGTGTTCAAATAGCAACATAAACTGTACACGATGAAATTCACAGGTCAGTTTGAAGGTTGACCTTTTTGCAGCAAGAATTTCAGTAAGGTCAAACCTAGCAAGCAACTAGCTTAAAGCATACGACTTCAAAATGTCACCAAATAACATGACAAACACTGTCTTGAATGTTTAAAGAGAGTAAGTTCGTCAAATTTATAAACAGCTAAGGCCACCAAACACTACATGTAATGGTGCATCCATGCCTGCTCCTGATTTTGTACTAAAGCTACACTTATCTAAGAAAAAAAAAGACAGAAAAATAGTATTTTTATTATTATTAAATATTTATTAGGATTTGCTTCGTGACACTTGTGTAAGTTCATGCGGATTTTCCACATCAGTTAATAGATGAATGTTTTGATTAACAGTTAAAATTACGGCTTTCTTTAAAAGTCTACGGACTTACAATGCTAGAAACCGGGTTTCGATACACGTGGTGGGCAGAGTACAGATAGTCCATTGTGTAGCTTTGTGCTTAACTTCAAACAAATCATATCTTACCCACTCATAGCTTTACTACAGTGTGTACAAACTATACGTATCAGTTGTCTATATTTTACTTATCTTAAATGCATTTCTCCAACTATTAATCCAAATTTTAAAAAATATAAATTTCTTGTGATAAGTAATCAGCAGTAAAGTTTTGTTTGTGTGTTTGTTATTAAGCACAAGTATACACAATGGGCTATCTGTGCTCTGCCCACCACGGTTATCGAAACCCGGATTCTGGAGTGGTAAGTTCGCAGACATGCCGCTGTGCCACTGGGGGGCAGCAGCAAAGTCGTCAAAAACTTTTAATTTTGTACGAAGGTTTGTTTTTATTTTAATTCATATTTAGGTTGTTAAGTAAGCCTCTTTTGTTTTATATATTTACCATTGCGTCCTCTCACCTTATCCTAAGTAATATCTGTGTATAAAAAATCATATCCATGTTTTATATTTTTATATGCGTTGTGATAATATTTCCTAATATCTATTCGTCACAACTTAGGATTTATTGTTAACCAGCAGTTAATTAATTAATTAATTTGAGATTTAATATTGGATAAGCTAGCTACGAAACAATGTCTAAGTATACGCAAAAAATACTATAGTGTGTTTCATGAAATCCGTGAGTTACTGTGAGCTAATAACGACAGTAAAAACGACAGATTCTAATAACGTAAGTCTGAGTACAAAATCTTAAACAATATGGCAGCAGCAGTTCTTTCTTAAAGTACAAGTTGAATAGATTTTAAACATTGTCTAGAAACGACATTCAGTGAATTTATTTTAACTACTTATTTTACTTAGAGATGCTTTTGGTGGCGTTATGTTTCTTGACCACAGAATGTTAATGTCGTCGTAACTTCTATGTTATTTATAGGCTCATAACCAAAAATACATGTGATATAAGTAAAAATGTTGAGTCTTCTTCTTCTACACCGGATTTATAGTTTAGCACTTCACCTCTACGCCAGATTTTTAGTTTAGCACGTCGCCTCTACGCCAGATTTTTAGTTTAGCACGTCGCCTCTACACCAGATTTTTAGTTTAGCACGTCGCCTCTATGCCAGATTTTGAGTTTAGCACGTCACCTCTATGCCAGATTTTTAGTTTAGCACGTCGCCTCTACACCAGATTTTGAGTTTAGCACGTCACCTCTATGCCAGATTTTTAGTTTAGCACGTCGCCTCTACACC
>NW_013668194.1:146439-157512 GCF_000517525.1 Limulus polyphemus | reverse complement strand
CCAGATTTTTAGTTTAGCACGTCACCTGTACGCCAGATTTTTAGTTTAGCACGTCACCTGTACGCCAGATTTTTAGTTTAGCACGTCACCTGTACGCCAGATTTTTAGTTTAGCACGTCGCCTCTACACCAGATTTTTAGTTTAGCACGTCGCCTCTACCGTCAAATTTTTAGTTTAGCACGTCACCTCTACGCCAGATTTTTAGTTTAGTACGTCGCCTGTAAGCCAGATTTTTAGTTTAGCACGTCACCTCTAAACCAAATTTTTAGTTTAGTACGTCGCTTCTACGCCAGATTTTTAGTTTAGCACGTCGCCTCTACGCCAGATTTTTAGTGTAGCACGTCGCCTCAAAATAGAACGTTATTTTATTCATTAAATTTTATTGTGAAAAAAAAACAACTGTAAATGTTCAATTCTTCTATATGTTGGGACGTTAAATGATCTTAAAGACAATTGTTAGAATATTATTAAACAATAAGAATCAAGCTTTAATTAAATAATTGTTACATTATTCACCAGTACTTGAAAATGAAACTGAAGTTATGTAGTACAGTATACTTTTCTCTAGAATTTTGCCTCATGATTTTAAATATAAATGGGTTTATACTACTCCATTGTATCATCAGCAGAATGTTTCACTTGTTTGCTAGAATGAGCTCGCTTCCTTGAGAAAAACCACTGAAGTAAGACATAATATTATTACGAGTCACTGGTATTAATGAGATTTTGAGAAATATATATATATATATGTTTCGCATTGTTGTTTGTTTGTTTGTTTCCTTTTGGATATATTTCTAAAAAAAAGGTGATTTTGTTCCATTTTTGAGATTAAAGTATAAATGTTTAAAGACTAAACTTTTGAACTTTGTTAGTTATTTAACATACGTCTCGGGTTATACTGCCAAAAAAAAAAAGAGAGACTTTTATTGACGTCATTAGTCGTAGAAATATCGGCCTGACCGTCACAAAAGGGGAATAATCACATTCCTTGAAACAAGCACGTTCTTCCACACGAACAATTAAGTACAACAAAGCTAATAAGAACGAAAGGTGTTTAAAAGTAACGTCGAGTTGTTTCTTTCGGTCAGAGTAAAAGCCACGGAAAGCGGTATTACCAACTGTTTCTCAATCACGAAGTTTTTATTGTTAGTGTTTTTTTCAGTATGCAGAAGCTCCAACTACACCAAAGACTATTACAATCTGAAAAAGACAAAAAAAGCAACATTTTGGTAGCAGTATAAGCTCACAAAACTGCAGTTATTGAGCCTTATATATAAAATATAGTATACAAAATAAGGTGACTTTATAAGATTATTTGTTGTTCTTTTACAATGGGCTCTCTGCACTCTATCTACCGCAAGTAACTGCACTCCGAACTTTATAAGAGGTTGGATCATCATCGCAGATCAGTCGATCTGCGCTTTAAAGATGCATATTTTCGTTTGTTTAGTTAAATTGAACGGTAAGTGTGTAGTAAACTTACAGATAGATCTATTTAGGGGTAAGGAACCTCATTCTCCAAGATGACGAGTGGATTCTACCATCTTTCCGACACCTTTATTTCCGAATAAATAATTATCTTCTTTGTCTTTAGTTTGAAATGTGATATATGTGTATATTTTGAACCTTACATTTATGTTCCTTACTTGTTGCCCCCCAGTGGCACAGCGGTATATCTGCGGACTTATACTGCTAGAAACCGGGTTTCGATACCCGTGGTGGACAGAGCACAAATAGCCCTTTGTGTAGCTTTATGCTTAATACAAAAAACATCAACAATCCTTACTTGTTTGTTTGAAGTTCAGCACAAAGCTGCACAATGGACTATTTGTGCTCTGTCCACCACGGGTGTTGAAACCCGGTTTCTAGCGTTGTAAGTCCGCAGACATGCCGCTGTGCCACTGGGAGGCTTTTCAAAGCAATTTTAACTGTTAATCAAAACATTTTATCTATAAACTGGTGTGGAAAATCCACATGAACTTACACAAATGTCATGAAGCAAATCCTAATAAATCTTTAATAAAAAAATCCTATTTTTCTGTGTTTTTCTATTTTCTTAGATAAGTTTAGCTTAAGTAGAAAATCAGGAGCAGGCATGGATGCTGAATGAAGCCTTCGTGTTTTTACTTAAAACTACCATTCACTATCTACAGCGAGAATGAATGGCATATTTTTAGGATAAGAAGGCTTTAAATACAGATTACGACAATGAACGTTATAATGTGATGGTCAATTCCTTCTCTCTAATCTTAAACTGCTAAATTAGGGACGGCTAGCGCAGATAGCCCTCTTGTAGCTTTGCGCGAAATTCAAAACAAACATACATACATCAATCCAAAAAAGATAGTAACTTCGGTCTGACATTTTCTACCTTCAGCTCATTGTTACCTATAAGGCTAATAAAGCTAGTTGATGATGAGAAAGTCTTTGCCTCTTTTTCTAGAATAGCTTCACGTGGATCGAAGTAAAATTGCAAACTCTAATTTAATACTCTACATAACAAAAATTATTTTAAGTATTTCTGTATCTAATACTGCTTTAGTTTTTGTTAGGTTCGACGATTTACGTGATTGCCAACACTTCAACCGCAGTTGTTTAAAACTTTTAATATGCAAATATTTGGAAAAACCTTTCACACATATGAGTCACGTTAGGCATTTAAACTTCCTTTAGATACGTTAGAAAAATCAAGCTCATTTGATTCAATAATTTTAAAGTATTCTTCATCCAGCTTATATTGTGTTTATCATAATTCGCGTTTCCCTAATAGAAAATATACTTAAATATCCAGTATAGACCTTTAGTTGAGCGGCATTGAAGATTGACGATATATATACTGTTCTATTTTATTATAGAGGGTTTAGAAATGAAGAATAGAGGTTTAATTAGGTAGGTATAGTGCGATCCAAGAAAAATAATAAAACTCCAAAACAAAATAAAAGCATAAGAACAAAATTCATTTAAACCAGAAGTGTCATCATGAACAGAGATTGTTTGATGTTAAGCTCGAAATAAAACAAGAACAAAACAATTAAAAAGAAGAAAAAACAAAACAACAGCATTAATTCAAGTCTAAACATATCTTCTCATTTCCAGATTTTGATCTGAAAATTCCCATAATTAAGCATCTTATTCAGAGTTTAGAGACATCCACCACGTATGTAATGCATTAGCAGTAGAAACTGTGAAGATAGATTAAAAAAACGAGGACAATCTTATACAGATGAGTATTGAAAATGAATTGTCCTCGCCCAAATGACAATAGGATTGCTTAGCTAAGTTCTCCTGAGATATGTTATTAACTTAAGCTTTAGTTCACAAAAATCGGATTATTTTATAATTGTTATCTTAATTTTACAAATAACAACAACAACAACAAAAAAAAGAATATATTTACTGTATGAATTGAAACAGAAGAAAAATACTCTTAGTATATCCTAGATATGAACTAGATATCTGATTCTTTTGTAGTTTTCTTAAAGCCGCTCAGTGGCTCAGCGGTAAATCTGTGGGCTTATAACGCTGAAAATCGGGTTTAGATATCCGTGGTTGGCACAGCACAAGTAGCCCTTTGTGTAGCTTTGTGCTTAGCTACAAAGAAATACTATTCTGCTAAAGATATTAAAAATATGAAGACCAAAAGAGAAATCTGGGATTCTGCTCTCCATATTTCCTGGCGATTTTTTTATTCAATTTGTTGATGTAAATGCTTCGAGAAATAATTTTTATAAAGACTCTCTTTCTTTCTTTTTACCAACAGAGACAGGAAATAAATTAGCTAACAACTTAAATAGTATTATTTTTCGCAGTCTCTTGGCAGGATCATCAGGGATCAGGACGTTAATTGTATAAATTCTCGCTGCAGAATTCTTAGGGAAGGCATGATACTTGAAGAACATCAGAACAATATCTCCAATATCAGTGACACTTTTTGTTAACAAAACAATGTAAAGAAAATAATCAATGAGAAAAGCACAATAATTACTCAAGCATAGCAACTAAAGCAGAATGTTGCAATACAAGAATATTCGACGCAACAACTTTGAAATTCAAAGTGATATTGGGCTTGGTTCAAAGTGGAGAGAAAGGAAAGATAAGGCAGAATGATAAAGTTATAACGTTACGTGCCAAAGAAGGTGTCCAACAAAAACAGAATACGTATCAATTTGCTATTCCAAGTCCCCGAGACGTGAATACTTGATTCCTGTGTTGGTAAGAAATAGAGAAATTCACTGACCGTTATTTTCCTTTTCAACTGTCTACGCATTACCTAGTTTATATCTGGCGGAGTCTCTTTTGTTATGAACACAATATTCCTTCTTTTTTGCCTAAAAAAAAAAAGCTTCATAACGCGCAAGTGGCCCCTTAAGTGGCTCTATAGTCCCCTAAAAAAATTTTTCCCTTCTTTTGTCTGTTTCCCCAGTCTTCGTTTGTTTTGAAATATTCGCTTTGCATCTCAAGTAGCAAAATGACGTAATGCTTATAACAATCAACTTCTTCACGTGCCTGCGAGTGTATCTTTTTATCGACCACTTGAATATATCAAATCAAGCTTGGTTCATAAGAGGGCATACCTAGAGATCCAGTAGAATTATTTTATAGATCCGCCCATCTTCCGAGTTATTCTAGGAAGTAAGTAGAGCGTCGAATCGTGAATGTTCCTAATCGAACTATACTGAATCTTGATGATCAGTAACTACGCGCCGAGAAAACAAATCAAAACATCAGGTGAGAGAGAACTAATGAAAGACATTGTTGACTTTGTTTGAACATGCAACTGAAATAATAAAATGATAAAACAACAAGTACATTGCAATTTCTACCGTTATTTTTCATTAATATAAGTATCTGCCTTCAGAAAAAGGCACATGGTACTTTGTTTATTTTCCTCTTCTATTGTCTGTTGTTCTATTATCCCAAATAATTTGGTTGTTTGTTTCGGATAAATTCATACAAAACTACAAAAGGGATATCTGCGCTAGCTGTCCCTAATAATAATAATAATGACATATTAGTTGGAAGGCAGTTAGTCAACAGTGTTATTAACCTTGATATAATAGTTGAACATACATCTTTTCATCACATACTTTACTGAAAATTCGTTAATATATTGCAGCGAAGATAGTCTATTGTGCATCTTTGTGCTAAAATAAAACAAAACAATAAAATGTAAAATAGATGTCAAATGTACAATACAATTTCATCTAAAACATAGAATCTGTCATAAAATCATAAAATGCAATTGTACCATCATAGCAAACACTATTTATTTAAAGCTAAAGGGAGGTGATAAATTAATTATAATTTTTGTTTTGTAATTCAAAACCAGTGACATCATGGTCTCTTTATTTCGGTCCCAGTTTTTTGCAAAGAATGCGTAAAAGAAACTTCACTTTCCCAATGGGCACGGTTTGTTTTTCGAGCTGGCTATTTTTATTTTATTTTAGAACAAAGCCATGTTGGGCTATCTGCTCTGTTCACCGCAGGAATCGAACCTTCGATTTTAGTGGTGGAAGTCGGTAAATTTATCGTGGTCTCACCGGGGTACTCGAGCAGGCGAGCTGAGTTCAAATGCATGCGATACCACAAAATATCCCCCTACTATAAGCTGTGGGTGCGTTATAAGAGTAGCAGTCTATTTTTAGCGCGGATGGTGGGTGGTAAGATGCTGCTGAATAGCTATCTTCACTTTCGTCAGTAGTTCAAAATTGGGGACGTCGGCAGATAGCCTTAAGTAACTTTGTCAGAAATAAAAAATACAAATACAAAATACACTTCCCACCTCTAATAACAATACAGTACGAATACTATTACTGCTCATTATTAGTTTGAATTAAAATTTTGAAAAAAATGTCAATATGCAGAATCATTTAGAGCGCTAAATAACAATTCTGGTTAAACAGATTTTCGGATGGATCTATCATCATTATAAAGAAAGTTAAAATATCAGTATCGTCGCGTCACCTAATTAAAATTCAGATACTTTTGTTCAGCAGTAACAAGAATATTTTTCACATTAAAAAAAGATCTCAACATAATTTTTTTTAAAGTAGGAGGACGTTTTTACTGTTTTACTGGTACCCGCGGTGGCTCGGCGGTAAGTCTGAGAGCTTATAACGAAAAAATCGGGTTTCGATACCATCGGTGAGCACATTACAGATGACCAATTGTGTAGCTTTGTGTTTGACAACAAACAAACACATTTTTTACTAATATTCAATAAACAAGTATACTTATTTGTTTTTTGTATTGAAGAAAAGCAAAATAGAGAGTTTTACGTCATTTCAAGATACCAGAGTTTCATTAAGTGTGCAGCTACTGTACTTTAATACGAAACAGTCGTTTACATAAACCACACAGTCCTAATAATAATACATAATAAGGACATAATACATTATGGTTTCATCAGTGTATATGCAATAAGTATAAATAAAATGATTACAATGTTATACAAGAATTTCGATTTTTTTAGGCTAGTTAATACCCGAGGAAAAATTAAAATATTTTACTAACCTAAATTATAATCTGGATGGTATTAACAGGCCTAGTAATTTGTAAGAACTCGCGAGAAGACAAAGCTCCTGGCTCATCCTTAAGATAAGTGGCCTGGCATAGCCAGGTGTTTAGTGCGCTCGACTCGCATTCTGCGGGTTCGAATCTCCGTCCCACCAAACATGCTCGTCCTTTCAGCCGTGGGGGCGTTATAATGTGACGGTTAATCCCACTATTCGTTGGTAGAAGAGTAGCCCAAGAGTTGGTGGTGGGTGGTGATGACTAGCTGCCTTCCCTCTAGTCTTACACTGCTAAATTAGGGACGGCTAATGCAAATAGCCGTCGTATAGCTTTGCGCGAAATCCATAAAAAAAACCCTTAAGATAAGATATAATTTTACGCTGGATGGCGCTGTAATCGTATCAATTTAAAAGTAACTTGCTAATTGGTGGTCTTCGGAAGACGCAGAGTAGGAATAAGGCAAACAACAATGAATAAATAGTTTGACTGTTGGTTATCAGCAATTTTATCTTCTCAGAAGAAGGAAATGAACATTATGTCTGGATGAAGTGTGGTATTTCTTTGCATGTTCCTCAGATGGCAATTTTCATATCAGCTAAAATCAAGCATGTTCAGCCGAGCGTACACTAGTTTCTTCAATTCTTGATATTCCATTCTTCTTAAACATTTATGAATTTATCACACTCAAAACATGCTGTTCCTCAAAGATACTAAATATCTATATATAACAACAGCCTCTCACCCTGTCCAATTATTTGATAACGACGTGTTCGGTAAACACATTTACCTTTTACTTTTTGCTCAGATAAATTTCTTATATCTTAGACTTTAGATATCTGTCTCTCTTGCCCCATTGGCTGAGCGATAAGTCTGAAGACTAATAACTTTAAAAACCGAGTTTCAATACCCGTTATGGGTACAGCCCACTGTATAGCTTTGTCTTAACAACAAATATACAAACCAGCTCTCCTTTAATCCTTTCAGGATGACTTTTGTATGTTTAAAATACAAATTATATAACTACGTATAGGTGACCTAGGATACACCAAAAAGACTGGAGCATCATGTTCAAAACATTTTTATGGGACATATGGCTCCCACCAGCCATGCACAAACACCCGCTGGGACAATAATAACCCAACAGTAATAAAAAGGTTAAGTTTCATTTTGCTTAATTATGGGGATTTACTGTGATTTTGGCCCGGCATAGCCAGGTGGTTAGGGCACTCGACTCGCAATCTGTGGGTCGCGAGTTAGAATTCCCGTCCCACCAAACATGCTCGCCCTTTCAGCCGTGGGGGCGTTATATAGTGACGGTCAATCCCACTATTCGTTGGTAAAAGAGTAGCCCAAGAGTTGGCGGTGGGTGGTGATGACTAGCTGCCTTCTCTCTAGTCTTACACTGCAAAATTAGGGACGGCTAGCGCAGATAGCCCTCGTGTAGCTTTGCGCGAAATTTATAAACAAACAAACAAATACTGTGATTTTAAGACATAATTTCTCATTATTCTTACATAAGCAGTACAGTATTGTTGTATAACCGATATTTTTCATCGCTATCCCTCCTTTGTCTTTCAACAAGAAAATAAACAAACATGATTTCAAAATACATGTTTCTGTAAGCCTATAAAATACACACAACTCAAAAACAAGTTCTTCTTGGTTCAAATTTTGTCATTTAAAATCATAATATCGATTTTTTAATCCATTTTATATTGGTTTGTTGTGAATTTTGCGCAAAGCTACACGAGGGCTATCTGGGCTAACTGTTTCTAATTTAGCAGTGAAGGACCAGAGAGAAGGCAGCTAGTCATCACCACCCACTGCCAACTCTTTTTAACAACGAATAATGGAATTGACCATCACATTATAACGTCCTCACTGCTGAAAGGGTGAGCTTGTTCGGTGGGACGAGGTTTCGAACCTACGACCCGCAGACTGCGAGTCGACCGTCCTAACCACCTGGCCATGCCAGACCCTATTTTATATTACAGTCAAGTTCCTGCCAAGTAACAGTTGTAAGAGGAAAAGTCTCTTTTTTATTTATTATTTATTAGAGTGAGAAGCAAGCCATAAAAAGGTCACTTTATCACCATAAAAGCTTTTTTTTTCCGTATTTAGCAGTACCACAAAATCTTGGAAAATCTAAGTTGTGATTTAATAAATTATTTACAATAAGCTATGGAAAATTTCATAGGTGCGTGAATTTCATAATTAAGTATGATGAATATAGTGCTAATAAGTAAATGGATTGCACCATCATACCAAATCAAGCAACATTCGTATATAAAAATTAAGTAAATAAAAATACAGACAAGAAAAATAATTTAGGCGTAGCCTACTAATGCCTTTAATCCTCTAAACCAGCGGTTTTCAAACTGTGTTCCGTGGAACCCCAGGGTTCCGTGAAGAGTCTTTCAGTTATTGAGTGTTAACCTGTCACGGACAAAATGTATTTTTTAAAAATCATGATTCAGTTGATATTCAGCATAATATTTGTATATGTCTATTTAAAATTTTACATAAACAATAGTGTTATGAACTTGGTAAATTACATCAAATTTCCGTGACGAAAGAAATGAAACAAAGAAGGTTGGTTCAATGGCTTCGTAAAATATGAAAACCACTGCTCTAGATAAAACTGTTAAACATGTGAGCAGCTTTGAGAGAAACTTTACATAAAATAGCTGCTCATATATATAAGAGGTATGTTATTCAAATCGGTTGAGTTTAAAGAACTTGTTAATGTTCATACAGATTACTTTACAGACCAATCACTTTTCACCTAGTTAACACGTTTTAGGAATTCTGGATAGAACTGGAGCAACCAAAGATTATTTGACATTAAATAAGACATATTTACATAACATGTGTATCATGATATATAACAAATGTGTATGTAGACCTAATAACAGCACACAGAATGTTGTGATTACGACAAATGTGCCAGGAGATTCCAGGGTGTGATGGGTGCTCGAGGGAAGAACTCCTTCCAATTAATTAATCTATGGCTGTAACAGTTCAAGGGAATCACAAAAATATCAACCCCATCATATCATTTTACATCTGTCCAATTATACACATATATCATATAAACCTCATCATTAAGCAAATTGTGAAAACTTTCAACAAACATTAAACTGAATTTCAATTTATTTTATTAACGCGGATATCACAAAAATATCCAACCATATTAAATTATTCCAGAGCTGTCAAATATTTACAGAAAAATCTCGAAATCCAAATCGTTAAGGAAATTGTGGAACGTTCGACAAATGTTAAATTGAAATTTATTTTAATACTTACATTTAGAACACATTTTGACACTTCGCCCACCATATAAAGCATGGCCTTGTGAATACTTATTTCATTATGTATATTCATTAGCCACATGGTCTCTCCTGGCAGAGTATGCGCATTGACGACCAAATGGCAGACAACTGACAGCCTCGAAAGCAAACATAATCATATATATATATATATTTCGGCCTGAATTTGATAACGTATCCAATGTCTGTATACGCTAAACGAAGAGAATATTTATCTATTGGTTTTCTAGCTATTATTTTAGCTTATGCTGCTATATTGCGTATTGAAACTGAGGTCGTTTCATCAATATAACCACATATATACACGCGTATTGCTTTATATCAGATAAAACCATTACATCCTGGAGGACTGGGAGATATCAAAATCAATTTTACTTAGCATTCATATGTATGCCATTATTGCGTGTAGTGCTCACCAAACTAAGAAGTGTGGATGAAAATTATTAGAAAAGCAGAACAGCCACTTCTTTTGTTATATTCTACGCATATTTTTATGTATGAAAAGCGGAACAGCCGCTTCTTTTGTTATATTCTACGCATATTTTTATATATGAAAAGCGGAACAGCCGCTTCTTTTGTTATATTCTACACATATTTTTATGTGTGAAAAGCAGAACAGCCACTTCTTTTGTTATATTCTACACATATTTTTATGTATGAAAAGCAGAACAGCCACTTCTTTTGTTATATTATACACATATTTTTATGTATGAAAAGCAGAACAGCCGCTTCTTTTGTTATATTCGACACATATTTTTATGTATGAAAAGCAGAACAGCCACTTCTTTTGTTATATTCTACACATATTTCTATGTATGAAAAGCAGAACAGCCGCTTCTTTTGTTATATTCTACACATATTTTTTATGTGTGAAAAGCAGAACAGCCACTTCTTTTGTTATATTCTACACATATTTCTATGTATGAAAAGCAGAACAGCCGCTTCTTTTGTCATATTCTACACATATTTTTATGTATGAAAAGCAGAACAGCCACTTTTTTGTTATATTCTACACATATTTCTATGTATGAAAAGCATAACAGCCGCTTCTTTTGTCATATTCTACACATATTTTTATGTATGAAAAGCAGAACAGCCACTTTTTTGTTATATTCTACACATATTTCTATGTATGAAAAGCATAACAGCCGCTTCTTTTGTTATATTCGACACATATTTTTATGTATGAAAAGCAGAACAGCCACTTTTTTGTTATATTCTACACATATTT
>NW_013668194.1:111907-145720 GCF_000517525.1 Limulus polyphemus | reverse complement strand
AAAAGAAACATGACAATGTTTTTGGGAGAATCATTTCTAAAATTCACGAGACATAAAGAAGTAAGAATTTCACAATGAGCTGAACTCCCGATGAAACTAGTGTATTTAGGAGGAATCCAGCAGATAGTGACTAACATTCCTGGAAGATGCAAGAGTAATGAGGATATTTTATAACTTAATTGTTAACCAATTACTCCATATTATATGTCACTAAAGGTAGTATAACCATAGTGATACATTACTGATGTCTACGCCGTGATACTTGAAAGATAAACTGGAGCACTATTTTGGTATAACAGAAAGGGGCAGCTGCCTCCACTCTGTTATTAATATCATTTATTCATTTTGTAAACAATACATACACCTGTCTATGGTTATTAAATAATATAGGAAATGATAAGAGCAAATGATCCTAAAAAATAACTGATATTTACATTTTAACCTTTAAAATAATATCTTTGATCACCAGTAAAAGTTATTTCCTCTTCATAATGAAATTGAAAATGGCGTTCCTGAAGGCAAGCTCAAATAAAACTGTATCTCGGACAAGTCGGCAAAAGATGTAAAAGTATGCAGTTAGTCTGAGTACAGCAAGAGGCATTCTGAATAGGAATTTACTACATAAAAGGCAGATACCTGTCATCTGTTGAAATAGGAACTTGTGACCCAGAAAGTAAAAACCAGATGTGGTTTAAGCAGCATTATGGGATATGGAAATTCGAAGTGTAACTCAGGGAAGACTTTTAATATTCAGACATAGTTGATGTTTTCTATTTCGTATATTTGATAATGTGAAATCATAAAGTTCGCCTGAAATTTGTTTACAAATTTTCATGTATATATAAGTTTAACGAGAGGAACACTGATCAAAGAAGTGGCTAAGTTCCTTTATCTCCAGTAATCTATTGTTATTGACCACTCCCTATGGTATCACGTGTGTTTTTTCATAAGAAAGAATCCTATAAAACAGGCAGAGATCGTTTTCACTGGCAGGTTAGGTGACACCTTACGTTTATCTATGAAAGATTCAGTAAAGGCACTGTCTTCTTTTTGTAATTTTGATTGTGTCCAGTCTCTTTCTTTTTCACAACTCAGTCACATACAAGAGAATGTGGTTTGATTCTGCACGAAATTTCCTGTCAACGCTCTTGTTATCTTGCGTATCCCACCCAATTATTCAAAGAGAAATCAGTGAAGCTTATTGCTTTTATCCTAATAAAGATTACTTTTCACATTGTGTTTGGTCTCTTTCTTCATCTCAGTCACAGACTGCAATTCATATATATAATTATACATAACATTTTCTGCCATACCTCCTGCTATTGTGGTTACTATCGTTACCTGAAAGATAATCAGTACACTTGCGAATAAGTAGGATTTATTAAGGTTAAAAATAATATTAGAAGACTGGTCACTTCAGTCATCAATTCGAATGTAAATTATGGTCAGAAGATGCCTATATGTGAAAATTATTATTACCAAAGAAGTGATGTTGGTGGAGCTAACCTCATTTCCTGTAATGCTTTACAATACGGTGTTGATTCAAATGTGATTACCAGCCTACACAATGGTAAGGAAATATTCCATTTCACACGCACATAATTTGTAACTTTGATGATCATAACCATTGTGTTTATAGAACACTTTCAACTGCTGGTT
Source organism: Limulus polyphemus (assembly GCF_000517525.1). NCBI lineage: Eukaryota > Metazoa > Arthropoda > Merostomata > Xiphosura > Limulidae > Limulus > Limulus polyphemus. Next base: position 144,061 of record NW_013668194.1, on the reverse strand, counting down.
AAAGAAATTAGATATATCTTCCCTTTAAAATATTAAGAAACTGATAAGTTTTGTAGCTAAATTATTGGTCTTGAGTTTCTGCGCCACATAATTTTCATGGGAGAGAATTAATTACCAGGCAAAACAATGACAAATATCATATCTATCTGATCAAGCATCATCAACAAATCAGTTATATATCTGATCAAGCATAATCAACAAATCAGTTATATATCTGATCAAGTATCATGAACAAATCAGTTATATATCTGATCAAGCATCATCTTGAAACTCTGCTAGAAGATTGAAATATCAAATATCACTTAGTTGATAAATGAGGAAGCTAATGTTCGTTCAGCTAACGATTGTTAGTGGTTAATGAACAATGTTTGAAAGTTAGAGGTAATGGGAAATCTTTAGAAACAATGTCATCAAGCAGTCTATGTGTTCAGCAAACGGCAAAAGTCACAGCTAGCTAATCTAATATGATACAGAATTAACGTTTTCCCAGGAAGTTTTGTTTGTTTGTTTTAACTTTCGCCCAAAGCTACATGAGGGCTATCTGCGCTAGCCGTCCTTAATTTAGCAGTGTAAGACTAGAGGGAAGACAGCCAACTCTTGGGCTACTCTTTTACCAACGAATATTGTGATTGACCGTCACATTATAACGCCCCCGCGCCTAAATGGGCGATCATGTTTGGTGGGACGGAGATTCAAACCCGCAACCCTCAGATTGCGAGTCGAGTGCCCTAACCATCTGGCTATGCCAGGTCTTCCTAGAAAGTATTATTACAATTAATGAATCATCATTTGCTGTGTATGTTAGACACATGCACTTGCTGGCTAGTATTTTGAATCACCCACTAAGTTAGGCTTACATGAAGCAGTGGTGTGCCCACCGGAGAAGAGTGGGGGACTTATCCCCTTAGAGAGAGAGAGAGATCTGCCCCCCCCCCAATAGCCCCTTTCCCATATGAGATATCAGGAACTTGAACCGAAAGCAGTATCTCCATACATACCTAGGGGGTGGGATTAATGATAGTTTTAAACAGCACAGAACACTGCGAAACTGTTCAAAGACAGCCTGTGGTAATTTCAGCCCATTTCTTTTGTAATTAAGAACATTTAATCCCCTTCTGTCCTCCAACTAATTATTTACCCCTTTCTACCACTCCCCTCTCCCGGTAGGTCGTAACTAACGCCTAATTTCAGTTTTCACTTCACTGATTGACGGAATTTTGGTAGGAATATTGGTTATGGAAATCTCTAATTAAGTTTCAAAGTGTAGAAATGTAAAAGAAGGGTGCACTGCCCTCTCACGATAAATGTTTTTCTGAACTGAAATGTGAGACTATGTGGAATTTGAACCATAAGTGAGTTTACACTTTGAAAAGTCACAGCACTCTCTATTTGATTTGTAATTGATTTGATTAATTTTAAGGAAACAAAATGAAGACCACTTGAAAATTTGAATTAATGTAAAACGTCTCATTCTTAAAATCTCCTCAATCTTTATATAAAGTACATTTGTTATTTATACTTTCGATGATCTGGAAATTACTCAATCGTACCTAGGTTTTACAATGATACAACACGCGGAATTTCACTTCTTTATTCGATTTACTATTGTTCGCCGTTCAGATTAACAATGTTCTTAAAGTACTTGACTCACGTTGAGGAAAACAAGTTTTCAGTTAATTCGAAATCAGAAACCAAAATCAACAACGTTTGTTTGTTTTTTTAACCGGATGTTACAGAACAAAACGAACCATTTATGTAAGGTAAGTAACTAATTATATATATATAGAATGGAAATAAAGAACAGGTTTCTTTCTGAGCAGCATCGTGTTTTCTCTAAAGGGTTATTATACAATTATAATTTTATTCAGATTCTTTTTAGGATTAGCTAAATGACATCATCAAATAAAATTTGTGTTATTATGTACCACCGGAGAAATTTAACATGTCATCAAGCGATTGGATATATTGAAGAGACACTTTTGAAAATTAAACGTTAACATGCAAGATTTATAAAATTAGCCACAAAATGAAATGAAATGAAAGATTCTGGTAAAATACATGTTTAAGAAGTGTATACGGATTGATCTCTTGAAGTAATAAGGAATAATAATATGCAAAAATAAGGTTGAGACATCATTTGTCAGGACCCGGCATGGCCAGGTGGTTAGGGCGCTCGACTCGTAACCTGCGACACCAAACATGCTCGCCCTTTCAGCCGTGGGGGCGTTATAATGTGACGAACAATCCCACTATTCATTGGTAAAAGAGTGGCCCAAGAGTTGGCGGTGAGTGGTGATGACTAGCTGCCTTTCCTCTAGTCTTACACTGCTAAATTAGGGACAGCTAGCGCAGATAGCTCTCGTGTAGCTTTTCGCGAAATTCAAAAACAAACAAACAATCATTTGTCAGCAAACTTCTATAAACTCTGGAAAAAGATAAGCAGTTCCTCTGTCAGATGTTCAAGAAAAATCACAGGAAGTTTACCATGGTAATTTGCAGTTCAATAAAGACATGAAATATTTGGTGAAAGAATAAGAAAAATAGAACATGTTTACATGTAAATATGAGACCCTATGAAGTAACGAAATAAAGGTCAGATATCGAATTACCTCTATCGTATGTAGGTCGAGTTTTAGTTTTACCAATATAGTGGCTTTGTGTTTATAGTTTCTAGACCACTTTGACCAATCTTGACATAAAAATAAAGTTGTGTTTAAATGAAAAAAGAAATAAATCTAAATATCTAAGAATGCCAAAGACCCAGTTTGTATTAAAGGCTCTATATCCTTTTTTTTTTTTTATAAAGGTCATTGCAAAGTTCTGTATGTGCTCATATATTAATACACATGTATAGGGACTTTCTTACGATGTGTTTATAGAATCCACACTTACAAAGTGGCCATATTTATAATAATTTAAGCTTTTAAACCCCATACAGATAACATTAAACATAGCGTTTGTAGTTTACAAGTACATCAATGTTTTGGCTCCGTCACATTTACTATCACGTACTCCTGTATTTTAACACAAGAACAATATCCTAACTCTTTCGTCAAGCTGTTTGTCTGATGTGCTTTTGTTCTATACACTGTCAATCTTCATTTGCCCTTGAAGATAACGACATAGCGAATTGCCAAAAAACAGTGTCAGTTGTCTATAATACTCTACGTATATGGTGTTCGCAACAATTACTGTTGTATATAATATTTAGTCATGGTCAAGGTTAAGGGATGATTGTCCCTCCGCGAGATGGCAGGTCAATGGCCTCGTATAATTCTTTGCCAACTGAATAGTGCTGTACAAGCTAAATCAAAAGTTATAAAGCTGTTGCATGTAGTAAACACGAGCATAGTTATGCGACCGCATAAGCGTATTTTTTTTTATTCTGCATTTCATTACGTTATCTTAGGAGTGCAACGTGTCTTGGAATCTTAACATTTAATGTTCCGCTGCCTCACCTTAACAAATATGGTTATTCACGAATTTAGACAACAAGTTTCTGCATTTGTTACCTTCTACAAGTGTAGTGGTAAGAAAGTTTTGGAATTGTGTAAGAACAAAATTATTAATTAAGATAAAACAAACACGTTTTTGTGTGCCATAAAACATTGTGATTCACCGCTGTCCAAATTAAAATACATCTCTAAGTGGTGCAATAACATTTCCACTCACTAAAACTGAATTTTATTCAACCCAGTTATGTTTGTGATTTTCCGATAAGAAGATTTAGGACTTTTTTTTTTATAGCTGTAATGTAATGAAAGTACTCTCTTATTACTTAAAGAAAAAAAAAAACTCGGTCATGCGTATAGTCTGCATCTATAGAAGATGCCAGTTAAAACAATGTCATGCACTTTTGATACGAACGCTAGAAAGTCAAGTTGGTGTGACGTATAGCTTACCGATCACGAGTTAATTAAATCAGTATTGTCACTATACTTTTTTTAGTTCTGTTCACTATCTGGAAAACAACATATATCAACATATCCTTATATACAAGATTACAGATTTAAAGTAACGCAGGGATAGAAATAATGAAATAAAATTACATTCGCTCATGTAAAGTTGTATTTCTTCTTGAACAGTTTTTTAAAAATTTAATCAATACAATACGTTCACTTTCACTGATAATAACTAAAGAAATACGGATGGATCATGCATTCCCGATCTGGAAAGCCAACTAAAAAGATGAAATTCCTTAAGCAAAGTTAAATTCCTCGGGAATGCGGGAAAATAGTTCGATCCCTCTAACGGCATAAAGACTAATCTGATCACTGTGAGTATCGCAATGAACAACAACCAGACCATGAGAACTTCAAGACTCGAATACGTAATTATGTACGTAGCTACAATACGCACTACCTTACAAACGGGCAGACAAAGGAAGAGAATAATGTTTGAATAAATTATAGTTTATTTTAAGGTGTGTGTATGTATGTTCAGAACTGTAAATTCTGTTTTCGAAACCCAGATGGGAGTTATGTAACTATTTCTTCTGCCGTTAAATTAATGTTGAGAACCACAATTGTGTTTCCCAACATTTCAAAATGGTTGTGTTCGTTTTTATGCAGTTCTTAACTGTTTGGCTGCTGTATTATGTTAAAGGATCGTGGACATTTCTTCTCGAGAAAGTTTAAAGTTGGATGGGCATTTTATCTTTATACATATGTTAAAAAACAATATGAATATGGGCCTAATAAAGTTATTTTCTAACTTAATGGTAAGCTTACTGTTCAATACTTTGGGAGTAAAAGTTCTTTAATGTTTTGGGACAAAGTGTTTAGCCTTCACATCAGATGGTGTTTATGTTCGTTGGTCCGTTATTTTGGAAACACCTATTTATAAACATATATTTTGAAACAGTTGAATTAATCTACAAAATGACCTAACATAATTCAAAGTGAATTCTCAGATGTGCCAAATACTTACCAAGACTAAAAGAACAAAGTCAAACATACCAAAATTACAGTTTTCTATTTCAAGAATTTGCCTTTATTTTCAAATTCAATTAAAATATTTCTCTATTTAAATATTTGTATTTCGTATATATAGCAAAAATACTAAAGCTATTTGCCTTATTTTGAATTAGTGACGGCTATCAGTTCAAAATCAGGGACAGATAACCCTCAACTACGATTGTGCAAATTTTAACAAATATTTTTGACTCAGGAATATTATCACAACACGGTGACTTTCCTCAACGTCTGATTGTGAAGGTGCTCAACTCACGACCTGCGGGTTCGAATCCCATCAACGAACATGCTTGCCCTTTCAGCCGTAGGAACGTTATAATGTGACAGTCAATCCCACTTTTTGTTGGTAAAAGGAGTAACCCAAGAGTTGTCAGTGGTTAGTGTTGACCAGCTGCCTTTTCTCTAGTCTATCACTTTTAAATTAGGAACGGCTAGCACTGATAGCTCTCGACTAGCTTTGCGCGAAATTCAACAAACAAAAAAATAGAAATGGTATTAGTAGTTCTTTTTTGTTTGTTTGTTTGTTTATACAGTAAAGGAAGGAATTCAGGAACCTCTTGGTCGTTTTAGAATTTTAACTGAAAATATTAACCATTCAAATGTGTGATTGTTTTATAGAGGAATAAAAATATGCATAGACAGGACTATTGTACCAGACAATTCAACATACTAACTTCTCTCAGTCTGCTATTCACGACTAGCCGGTCTCGTGGGTTCACGTCAAAAAGACGTGAACTTGTAGATACAGGAAATCAAGTGGATTAGCGAATGATTTTGTTTTGTTCAGAAATATGGTGATAGCGGTAGAAGTTTGAAAGGTTTTCCTGTTGTTGAGGTGGCGAAAATAATCTATCATGTGCAGTTGCTAATTTCTATGTTCTGTTTTGAGAATACTTATTCTGCTACAGTACAATATGAATATAGGCCTAACTTTTTTGTTGGTCAAGAGTAACCCAAATAAAATACAATGAATAAATAAATAAATGGTGCTAATTACTAAATGGTTGTTAAAATAGTTCACAAGATCTATATCAACACTAATATTGCTTTCATTTGAAATGATCCCATCAAAAAATCTGGCGTATTGACGAACTAAGATAGTGCCTCTCAGTGGCACAGTGGTATGTCTGCGGACTTATAACGCTAGAAACCGGGTTTCGATACCCGTGGTGGGCAGGGTACAGATAGCCCCTTGCGTAGCTGTATGCTTAATTACAAACGAACTAAGATATTAGCGTGATAACTGGATTAAAGTACGTAATATGTTAAATGAGAAACTTGCATAAACTCTGCTGTGCAAAAAAATGCATTACAATAATTTATTTGATGACAAGAATATCAAATCAAAACTTGTGTTACTAACAAAGTATTAATGTCTACGAAATTGGCTATGAAAAGATACGGCAAAAGAAAAGAGTGAATGACAAAATATTAATGTCTTAAAACAAAGGTGATGATAAAGATGCACAGAAGGTGTTCTTTGCAAACTGTCAGTTTTTTATGTCCAGAAAATCGAACAGTTAATCCTCGACAATATCGTATTTGGATAATTGAATTACATTAATTCAACCTTTTGTTCCTAATATATTATATATATAAAATTATGGATTGTTTGTAATTCAGCACAAAGCTACACACCACGGGTATCGAAACTCGGATTCTAGCGTTGTAACTCCGCACACATACCGCTGTGCCACTGGGAGGCATAATTATGGAAGGTTCAACTGGTTCCATCTGTCTGTATAAGCGTGTTTGTAAACACTTTTTTAATCTGCTAGCTTTGATTTTCAAAGACTTGTTACCACGCGGTAAACTATGTAAATGCGTCATATATATATGTGTATCATATATATATATAAATTGTGTATGTGTTATATATATATAAACTGTGTATGTGTATCATATATATATCTAGTGATGGTATGCTTTTTTTTTATCCTTTTTCAAATAAAACTGTATGTACATAAAAGCAAACAGCTAAACTACGTTTACTTTTGATCAATGCCTAAGTTCTAACTGTTATTGGATTCTCATAGTCAAAAAGACTCAGTTGTGTTGACTGACACCGTGATCTTTTATATAGGCCGTGACATAGCGTTTTGTCTGAAACGAAACGAAACTAAAAACTAAAGCTATTTGACGACATACTCCTATTTCACGAAAAGGGTTTTAACTGGTAGTTTTTAGTCATATCGTGAGTCACATAACATAAACAGCACTAAGCGATAACACGTTATGTTAATTACACTAAAAGAAAATGAAACGTTTGTTTGTATTAAAATTATATAATTATGGGGTATAACATCATTGTGTAAAAATCTCAAAAATTAGGTACTCACCCGAAACGTATAGCCATACGTGCCATTTTAGGTCACTTTGCTGCAGTCACGTGCCGCGTGCTTTATAATATTCGCACGCACTTCACCCTGTGTGTGTGTCCAGGTTCCTTCTTGACTGGGATAAATAATTACCTACTTATACTTAGTTTCTTCAAAGTGACGAACACTAATACGCTCGGATATAGAGACAAATCTGAGATAAGAATACAATATTTTGCTTGATGAGGAGGAAGGGGGGAGTTAGTTCCCCGTTAACTTACAAGATGGGAGGAATAGTAAAACCGAGAAAGGAGAAGTGAGCTGCTAATGCCGAGGTCCACTTTCAGTTACGCTAGTGGCCGCTCTGAAGATATACGATTAATTGAATGCTTTGAAGCCTGTTCACAACTTCCCGGGATCTTCCGTCAGCCAATAGTAAGGCACAAGACCACCAGCCAATGAGAATAAGTAATGTACCATATGCAACACATACTGCCGCGTCCTCGTATCCGTCTGTGTAAGATATTTCAGAAATAATTTTGTTGAGTTTGTAACAACAAAAGTCTTTCTCAAGACTACAAATATGACAAAAAAACAGAGAAAAGTGTAAGGAAGATAAATAAATACACACAGTCTTCTTGGATTGGGTAATGTAATGTTCCCATCGTTGTGTTTTAGTAAAGCCACATCAGACTATCTGCTCTGTCCACCGAGAGGGAATCGAACCGTTGACTTTAGCGTTGTAAGTCCGTAGACTTACTGCTTTCCCTGCGGAGAACTCCATCATTATGACGGAAAATGATAACTTATTAAAATGTGAAAATCTTCAGGGCGATTATATTTAATATCGCGATCAGTTTTACTGCGACGTTTCTATGGGCTCAAGAAAACATTTCACCTCTAAATTTGATCATGGTCTTTAATATATCAGTTTAGTTTTTTTACGTATACATAATGAGGGGCAGTAATCAACATTATGTATACATACTGAGGAGCAGTAATCAACATTATAAATATATATTTAGCAGCAGTAACAAACATTATATATAAAAGCCCAAAGATACAGCTTATGAGTGGATTGTTTATTTTTATTTAACTAAAACTTAATTAAAACTAAGAACTAGAACAGAAAACAAGAGTGCCTCGTCTATCGAAATTATATATATAAATAAAGATCAACAAGATAAGAATACGGACAATGAAACTGCAAAGACATTTCAGGGTAAGAATACTAGAATGTGGTTTCCTAAAATACCAAATAACAATGCGGACTTACAATGCTAGAAACCGGGTTTCTATACTCGTGGTGGGCAGAGCACAGATAGCCCATTGTATAGCTTTGTGCTTGATTACAAACAAAACAAAACAATCAAAACCTTAACGATTTCATCCATGAAATATCGTGTAGAATTGAAGGTTATCTACTTAAAAACCATAAAGTTAAATCAAAACGTCAGGAAACGCCAAATATTAGCTCTAAAAAGTGCAGAATAATTTACAAATTATCGTAGGAAAACATGACAAAGGGGGTCATACCGTAATTATGGAAACAGAAGATTACAACAACTTATTAAAAAAAAACACCTAAATCATTCAATCAAATTCAAAGAACTATCCAAAAACCATAACGAATGTTATATAATACAGTTGAATAGTCTAAAGTTGAAAAAGAACAGTTACATCACAGAAGACCTGTATAACAGCTTAAATGTCACCAAATCACGTACCCATTGTTTGTTTGGTGCTCCAAAGATTCACAAAAACCCGATTCACATCCGCCCAATCTTTTCCACTTATGATAACTATAAATGAGCTTGCACGATTCCTAGGTTTTCTGATCAAACATTTCGTGACGACAATAAATACAAGGTTAAATGTGTTCTAGAATTTCGAAGCATTCTCAAAAACCTCAACAATCATCACAAAATGTACAGTTTTGAAGTAGTCTCCATGGATGCAATGATACCGAAAGAGGAAGCAACAAACCTAGCTCTAGAATTGATGTCAAAAAATACGACAAGTTGCATTACAATCAGAGCTTGGAAATTTTGAGAGACTTGTTTAACTTTGCACTAAAAATATGTTTCACCTGTCAAGACAAAATTTATAAACAAATAGACGGCCTAAGCATGGGCAACCCTCTGTCACCTGGATTATATGAATTGTTTATCAACAACATAGAAAGTTAAGCCATTAACACAGCTCTGCACGCAGGTTTAGATATGTTGACGAAGTATTTTGTGGATTTGAAGACAACATCCATCAACAGTCATTTCTACAACACGTAAACAATGTTCACTTTAACATCAAATTCACTCATGAATAAGAGAATAAAAACCAAGTTTTAAATTATATGAACATAACAATAGAAAGAAACTCCAACAGTTTTCACATAAAAATCTTCCACAAATCTAGTAATGATAACAACTATATAAAGTGGGACTCAGTCCATTAAACTCAACAAAACATTGGCACGTTATCATGCATTTAACATCTGTAGTAGCAGTAACCTGCAGCATGAACTAGAATCAATATCTGACACATTCATTAACAAATATTACTTCCCTAAACACATTGTCACTAGAACCTTAGCCAAGTATAAAAACCCAATAAACAGAAAAAAAGAAGAAAAACAACATAAACTCCATGAAGGAAACAAAATACACAAACTCAGACACACTAATAGATGTCTTACCTTGTCGTAGCTATGTAACCAAGAACATAATATTTGGAAAAGGCATAAAAAACAACAACACAAAATAAACAGCAAAGTTACTTTTATTCCAAAACCGAGCACTAAAATCAAAGGAAATTTAAGAAAGGTTTATTCTGATAACTCCAACGATAGAAGCACCAACAAGTATCAATACGATAGCACTTACTTAGGCGAAACGAGACGCAACATAAACATTAGATCAAAGAACATAACAATCCCCATCACACATTTATGAACGTTCGACACCACAACGAATCAACATGCAATTAACATTAATAACTTTAAAATATTATGCAATGAGAACAACATTAATAGAAGAAAAATAAAAGAAGCATTGATTATTGATGAACTAAAACCTAACTTAAATCAAAACACTGGTGTCACTCTATATGTTTTCTAAATTGGAACAAAATGCTCGGAAAGTATTTCACAAAATAGAGACAGTTACCTGATGATGGTCATACGAGTGGGCGAAACGTGGTAAAAAAAAGTTAAATGAAAATAAACAATTCACTCAAAAGCTGTATCTTTGGGCTTTTATTTAAAGTGGATTTCCTCCTCTCACAACAGTTATATGTATACATACTTAGCAGCAGTAATAAATATTATGCATACATACTGAGTAGTAGTAACAAACATTATGTATACATATTGAGGAGCAGTAACCAAAATTATGTACAAAGCTTTAACTTATTAACATATATTCTGCTGAGTTACAAATAGAAAATACAAAAATATCTGATACCAAAATTTAGTTTCGTTTCGGTTTGAATATAATTGTAACAGTTTAATTTATATCAATATTTTTTTATGGAAGCCAAACTCTTTTTTCCGAATTTATGTTGCTGTTGTTTTTTTCATCCACTAATAACCTTTCTCAAAAATATTTCATTTGGAATTACCTAAATAACGCAAAATTTAAAAAAAATGGAAAGGTATTTTGTAACGTAGACCCGTTACTAGTTTTTCATTTAACGGGTTTTCAGCTTTGTGAATTATTAATTGAAACATTTCATTATCAGTCTCATAAAATTTATATTAGTTTCAACACTACAATGTTGATGATGTTTTATACAACATTGTTTGAAGCTGTTACAAACTTGAAGTTTTCGATACGGATTATATGTTGTTTCTTTAAAATTTTATAACACGTCTATTTTGAATCTTCTCTGGTGCACACTAGATGTCTCACGTGTGCTAAATCAATCTTGATTATTCAAGGACGTGTTAAATTCAGTCATGATATTTGATGAAATAATTTGATGTTACCTATATGCAGTATGCTTTAACCTTAATATCTGATGCTCATTTTGCTGTTAACAAAATATTTTGACCACAGCATTGTCTTGAATGTAAAGTTTAGTCTAAACGTCCAACTTTTTATCCCCCCAACGTTTTGTCTTTTATAACCACTTTTTATCTCTGTTTTACGTCGCCTGATGAGTCAGCTTTGAGGTTACGGAATCACAACGCTAAAAACCCGGGGGTTGATTCCACGCGGTGGAAAGAGAGCAGATAACCTAGTGTGTACTAAAAGAATGAAAGCAGTATATTTTATCCTTTTACTGTTTTTTGCAACAGAAGATAATCTTGGTGCTCGACTTCGTAAATTAGAACGCATCCATCAAACCTTAAATTTAATTTTAGACTAATTTAGACATTTACGAATTAGGGTTAAGTCTGATAGCATATTCCCATTGCTGTGAGCGTCCTTCATCGGCACTTAACTTGTTCAAAAGACACCTTTTGTTTTCTGCGTCGTCGTTATTAAATTATCTTGTGCATATATATATAAATTCTCATGTATAATATATATATATATCTCACACAACACATACGTCCAAGCGTATTTAGTAAAATTCACAAACAGCTTTTGAGCACTACAAGTGACTTTTATCCGTCTCATTTCTTATTCAATAATTATCCTCCTACACATCGTTAACATGTCGTGACTCATCAATGTCATTCAATGAAACATGAAACTTTATAATGATGTAGTAAATCATTAAAACAAAGATTTGTAAAGAATGGACATGTATCAAATCCGTAAGCAAAATGGATAATTAATTTTCTGAACTATATCAACGTTGAACTGAGAGCAGTGAACATTGGCGCTGGTACTGTTTTGAAGGTAGTGGGAGGAGAGTCAAGTTGTGAGTTTCAAGGAACTAAACCAGATGCCCCGACAAAGTTTTCAGAGTGGTCTGGAAGTTATACCAGATAAAGTCAACGACACACGCAAAAAAAGTTCAACCAACTTCAAAAAATCGTGTTAATTCTACATTGAAAAACACTTTTTTGTTTTTACATAGATGGTTTTATTTAATCTTTAACAACTAGGTAGATAGAAGTCGGAACCATTTTCCTCACCGGAATTGAACAGTAAAGAAATAGTTTTTATACTTGCCAGGATTTATGCTAATGGTAATATATAACTGTTCCCCTTTTATTTCCTCTGCTATTTCAAGGTAATTTTATTTTAAGAAGTCGGTCATACTTATCAACATTATCACACATATACAAAGAATACTCTTTCTTGGACCCCATCTACGTACTCCCCTCAAAAAAAAAAAAAAAAAGAGTACTCCAAATTGTGAGAATTTTATGTTTAAAAAAAAGTAACTAAAAACACCAATTTTCTCCTTTAAAGTTGTTTTTTTTTAATTTTACTGCACTTTCTGTTAAAAAGAAAAACATAATTTCCTGAACCAGAGAACTTTGTGATATTTCTAGCAAACTTCAAGAAGTAGGAAAGAAACTTATTGTGTTACAGTCCAGCGAACTTTACAAACGAATTTGTATTTAAACGCCGCTGGTGATAAAGTCGGGACTTGTATTCATTTATTTAAACTAATGTCAGCCAAGAATATAAAAAACAGGGTTATGGTTCTCACGTTATGAATTTCTTAGCTTGAAATATGTATTCCTTTTGGTCGATACAAAGAGGTTTAGGACAATACTGTTCAGGAAGTTAAGTCTATAACTAACTACATATTTGCTATACTTGTTGTTATATAGGTATATCTAATAGTTTCTCTACAAATCATTGAACAAACCCGCTTCCATATCTAGCTTGTTGGGCGGGTGCAGCATTGAATGTCAGACGTCACATACTCTTATATTTTCAAGCAGAAGGTGTGACTGCAATACATTTGGGCTAGGATCACAAAGCCCACGGCTATATTAAACGTTTATTTTATCAATAAGCGTAATGGGTTAATTATTGCATCCAACGTAAGCTTTTGATAATATATATAATTGTAAACGGTCAGCTGTATGCCTGGTATTTGCGATTGCGTAACATAAAATATGAAACATATTCATCTCAGTTGTATATATAGTAAATCTCATATCATATGCATGAACAACTGATTGTACTTCATTTTCTTATTACATCCACTCTTATTATTTCAGGAAAGACAATAACAGCATTTTATTCAAACAAGCTTTGAAGGTCCCAAGCAGGGTCTTAATCCAGTAAAGGAGTGAGGGGGGGGAAAATACTTCACTGTCAAACCATTACTACACTTAGTGCTACACACGTAGCGTGGACAGGTATCTTATTAAGTTGATGATATCACCATGTGAATAATGAAACTATTTACTAACAGAAAGCGTGGTATTTTTCCTCGCCTGTCGGGCAACTCTCCAAGCATATCAGGCAATTTTGCGACCTTTGTAAGTAATTAATTGCTATACCTTTAAGATGAATAAACATTTTTACTCAGTGATTGTCTATTGCCCTACTGAATAAACAGATAATCTAAATTTCTAGTCGTTTGAAATGCTATTGTTTTAGTATTTACTAATTTGTCAGTTGTCTATTTCACTAAGTAGAATTCTTACACATGTAAGAAAAGCCATACCTGTTCGGCAAAATGAACTGACGCTCCACCAATTCTCACACCCAAGTTACGCTCTAGTCCGTAGATGTAAGATACAGTTAAGTGTATATGTATATATATATATATGTACAGTCGTAAATCTCAGACGCTATGTTAAGAACAGGCCTAGATAACCATACATGCCTATAAAATTTAAGACTAGTTTACATAAGAACCACAACAGTTTTATCAGTAAAATAGCTCATGAACAGTCATAGATGACCATCCATGCCTATAAAACTTAGACTACTTTACGTAAGAACCACCACAGTTTGTCGGTAAAATAACTCTCTTGGATCACACACACACACAAACAGCTTAATCCGATTTTTATTTGATGCAATGTTAATTAAATATAGTTAAATGTTTCTAGTGGTGAACAGTTGCAAACCTGATCGTTATTGTTTGTTTGTAATTATACACAATGGGCTATCTGTACTCTGCCCACCACGGGTATCGAAACCCGGATTCTAGCGTTGTAAGTCCGCAGAAATTCCGCTGTGCCACTGGGGGCCATGATCGTTATTACAACTCTACATTTATTGATTCCAACTCAAACAACAAAAATAGAATGGCTATGAATATTTACTACAACGATATACTTCAGAGAAGGAATTTAGAAGAATGTGGAAAAGAAAAATCTGTTGCCTAGTGTGACTTTAACTCCAATAATAGGTCTAAAAGTATATTAATTTATTACTTGTAGCATTTTAACAGCTCGGAACTCCGCAAAGGCCTGCGTGCCTATACGCATTATCAAGGGCTTAAATGATATTTGAATATTTAAAACCTGAAAGGAAACGGAGAAATAATGTGTATTCTTCTTTAAACTTAAGGGTTGGTGTATTTTGGTTTTATTGTATTGCGCACATTTCAGACTGAAAATATCATAAGACTGGCACAAAAATAAAAACGTCTGTTCATATGTTCCTTCAATAAAAATGTTCCCTGTCAAGTTTACCAACGTGACGCATCACACAGCGTTGCTTTGTATCCCTGGAACTATTTAGAATGTACTTATATTGATCATTAACTATAACTACAACAGATACGACGGCAAAAAATGGAGAATTAATTTAAAGCATTTTTTTTTCGTGAATCAAGATCAATAATAATAATCAAGAATTTATTTGTATTGGATAATGTGTTATAGGAAATTATCAAACATCCACACTTCCTGTTGAGGAATGAAGGGCTGTTGTTTTATAACATAACAAAGGGGTGAGTGGATGGATCACATAAGTTCGTGACTGTGGTTTAATAAAAAAAAACGGCCTCATTGGCTCAGCGGCAAGCTTCAGGGTATAACTCCGCGTTTGATCCCTGCGGTGGACAAGGCGCAGATAGTCCATTGTGTAGGTTTCCGATGAAAAATAAAATTAACACATCCATTACGATCTTAATTCCAGTAAGAAGTGTGAATAATACCAGAGATCATGAATCCGACTGATATAATTATCAAACACAACAGTAATAACACGAGGTAAACGGTTAAGAAAACTACAGACCATGTCAAAATAAATCAATTATTTTTCATTTGGATACTGAAATATACACACGTATATATTCGGAATAAGTTGACCTGAGATTTATTCAGTCAGTGTTTCACTGGCAGGATATATTTTACTTTAAAAACTTGGATCATTTTGTCTCTGAAAATGTTTACTTCATTATAACGACAAGTGTTGTTACTCATGTATCCAGATATTTAGTTGTTGTTTGTACAGTAAAAACAATCAGTTTTGTTACCCAAACTGTAATATTTTAAATGATCAAACAAAACCTACATCGTCACTATATCTTGGTTAATTAGTAGGTTGCCTTATCTTTATCCAAACAGTTGTATGGTTGGAATCACTTATTATAAAAACACCAAACGCTCTTGTGTTTTCAAAATTTCGCGCAGCCATCCTGGTTTTCCAGTATCAAAATGCCGATTTATTCATTCTATTTTCAAGCCACAGGAGTAAACTTACTGGAGTTACCGAACAACATAAGCAGAGGCACCAGAACCGGGGGTGTTACATATTTTACTTATATAGCAACTGTAAATTATATTAATTTTGTGGGGCATGCCCCCAGACTAGGCCCGGTGGTTAAGACACTCAACTCGCAATCTGAGAGTCGCGGGTTCGAAACCCTGTCACACCAAACATGCTCGCCCTTTCAGCCGTGTGGGCGTTATAATGTGACGGTCAATCCCACTATTCGTTGATAAAAGAGTAGCCCAAGAGTTGGCGGTGGGTGGTGATGACTAGTTGCCTTCCCTCTAGTCGTACACTGCTAAATTAGGGACGGCTAGCGCAGATAGCCCTCGTGTAGCTTTGCGCGAAATTTAAAAACAAACAAGCCCCCAGACCTCCCTAGATTGAGCCGTCTTTGGCAGCACGGGAGCTGCTTTTGACAGCCCCTTATACTTTCCATCTCTCATTGTAAAATCTGCATGTCTAACCAATCCCCCCCACTTTGCAACTTCTTCCTACACCACTGATAATAACTTACTCAACGCTCCCCTTTTTTTTTCACATCATTGTAACAGTCAGTGACCACAACAGAAAGGATGAAACCTTAAACGCAATTGCCAAATTAATCGTAGATGATAAAACAGTTAAAATCAGCAGTTACAATAACTGTAACTCCATCTTCCGTTTTATAAATACAGTAAATATATTGTCAGCTAGATAAATGCGTTACACATCCGTGTAACTTATCACACCATATATTCTTTGCATTAAAACGAGAGAAAGCAAAAACATCCACACGAAGCTTATAGTTTCTCAATAATTTACAAACTGTAAATCTACAACGGCGAAACATTACTTTTACTTTACATTTTGGAGATACTCTTATATTTATTCATTAAAATGTAACTTTAAAATAGCATTTCTGTACTAGATACACTCTTCATCACGTTACTTACATTACCGATTTCATTTTCCACTTATAAACGGGTTTTATAGGAAATGGTTCCCTAACCACAAGTTTTTTGCTTCTTAAAATTCTAGAGAAACGCTACTCTTTCTGTCCAACTGATTTTATGGGAAACACGTACAAACACAATGACAACACCGAATTCACAATAAAACATACTGGGTTTTTGTTTATGTATAAACCGCAAATATAGGGCCATGCATGGTACTTCCACAACAGCCAATCAATCAAGTACAAAATATAAATGTATTTATTTAATTTTAAATTTGCTAATTAAAATCCCTGCGATCTTCTTTAGTAAGAAACTTAAGTTTGAAGGAAAACATGTCACTGATTATTATTACTGTATTTTTAGCTAGAGTTACATGGGTTACAGATATGCATAGTTGATATTTAACTACACTACATCTATCTACTCTCATGAGACGTGTCTCCTTCTAGTGAATGGGTTGTATCCCTTGTTTCCGTTAACACTGCAATAATCAATCATTATTCCACTGGAGTTCTTCGTTCTTATAAGTGTAATTTGTTTGAAAAAAAAAAATATATATATATAAAGTTATCAGATTCTACTCAGTTAGCGTTAAGTATAAAAACTTTATAAGATCAAGTAATTTAGTTTGTCATGGTTAGTAGCCTACACCATTACCTAAATTTATTTATTAATTCCTTTTGTTTTTGTTACTAGACACCAATTACTAAACAATTAAAAACATTTAAGTTAATTTGTAAAGAAAATATTTTCCATCCATAAGATAAGATGATGCTTGATGAAGAAAATAACATCATATGTAATAGCAAGAGTTCCTCAATGATGATTCATTGCCATCTAATTATTACATATTATATACATGGTATTGATATACCTGTATGACATTGTCTTTATTCGTTTATAAGCTACTGCATAAATCAGTTGAATTTTGATCTATATGGTTAGTTTACTTTTTGATCAGTTCTTTTCAATAAATGCTAGCAGAAATTTTATATATACCTCATCAACCTCCTATCTCCATTAATATCAAAAAAACATACAGGCATAATATACAACATCCAGGTAAAGTTATGACATCAAAACTTAAATTTTATAATAAATGGACTGTTTAAAACTTGTATGTATCTTAAAGTTTATCATAAACTACAAAAAAAGTCAGAATGAAACTCCTTTTATTCTACCCATAAGTAGAAGAGTGAAATCCATCTACATCACAATGATTCAATCGTACATATCTCTAATCATCAGCAGAAAGTTTACAGGTTTCCAACAATGGGTAAATTATCCTATTTAAAGATTTGGAACCAAAATCGACTTGTATAGGGTAAATTTATTTATAGCTTTCTAAACAACTAATATCCAACAAGTGAAAGAGTTATGAATGTATGCAAAAGATCACCAGTTTGTTCAAACTTACTGTGGGAACATTACATAATAAAAAGTGGGTTTACCAATTATTCGTAAGCTAAACTGGATCATTTTCCCTCTGACATTTTTTTTCTTGGGAAGAGGTAAAAGATAGGGAGGTAGTAAAAAAATAAATCAATATTAATTTGCATTTTATTATGGGTTAGACTTAAACCCAATTTTGGTAAGCAGAATACATATTAACACAATATGTGTGGCAGTTACTTAAATATTAACCTAATAACATACATTATTATAATTGGACATTCCAAAGAAAACAACACATTATTTACATTTTTTGGTCCCTAAATGTAGTACACATTTTTTACCTGGTGCATTTTTATAGTTTACTTTTACCTGTTACTTTCTAAGAGTATTTGGATTTCAATTTTAAAACTGTTTTTACATCTTTTCTTAACTATACTGACATCCACTGCTGATTTTGGTCAAAATAATTTTAATATTTTGTTTCTTTATTTTCAGATGAATTTTCTGAAAAGAAATAAGGAAGTAAACATTGCTGAAAACTGTTCTTATAACAAATTTTGATAAAAACTTTCATTTTATAAATGAGTATTTTACACCACAGAATTAAATTTTTAACATAAACTAACAAAGTTTAAATCATTTAACTCTCTAAGTAGTAATTGAACAAATTCTGTCTAGAGTTGTATATCATACTTTTCAATAGATCTGTGATATGCTGAGTTTGGGTTTTTGCTTTTCACAGGTATAAAAAAATCGAGAGTATTCACTTCTTTTATTTTTGCTCAAACTGAAAACGAATTTTATGTCTTCCAAACTCATTTAAATTTGAGTCACATTACACAACCATTCATTGCTTACTGTAAAATTTGGAAGACACTGTAAATGAATTAAAATTCTAAAAGTAAAATTAACTTTATCTAATTTATCTTAAATCACAAAAAAAAACAGTCATTTGCACCAAAATGTTCATTTTTTAATCCTACAGTCACCATTCTGAATAAAATCAAATCATATCAAACCCTGTGATAACTCCATTTTGTAAATCAGAAATATTTGATACCAACATTTTTTTTGTCTGTAACATTGTCCAGTATTTGACAAAATGAAATATAAACTAAATATGATATTAACAATCCTTTTGCAATTAGTTTATGCAAGAAGATATTCTCAAAGAAACAGTTTTGAAAAATAGTGTAAAAATATCTTGATAGCTCTTTTGCTTTCACATAACAGTTACATAAATAGATAGAAACATACAAGTAAACACTGTTCTACAAAAAATGGCAAAATGTATCTAAAATATTTACAAGTTTAAGCTCATGATCACTA
Organism: Limulus polyphemus; assembly: GCF_000517525.1. Classification (NCBI taxonomy): domain Eukaryota; kingdom Metazoa; phylum Arthropoda; class Merostomata; order Xiphosura; family Limulidae; genus Limulus; species Limulus polyphemus. Next base: position 124,523 of record NW_013668194.1, on the reverse strand, counting down.
ATGATTTTGTACACAACATAGACATAAAAAACAATAGAAAAATGTTACAGGACCTGATTTAGCTATTCTTTAGTACTACCTTGTGTATTTTGTGAAAATAAACTTTTTGTGATGGAACAAAATGTATACTTTTAAAAATGTATATAAAACTGCAACAATTTATATAATATGCTTTAATCTAATGGATATATTAAATACTTAAGTATCAGTTATCAATGAATGGCATGGGAAATTTGTATGCAATACATGCAACTAAAATTAACTGGGAACTCTACGTTAGCAACTGTGACACTTCTGTATATATATATATTTAACTCACACATACATACACACCAGTGACATGGGGTTTAGACATAGACAAATAACTTCTATAGAGCAAAGTAAAGAAGAGTAAGCAAAATATTATGGTTATTGTCAAAACTGTGAACAGTTTTGGAAACCATGTTTTAAATATAACATCATTCTGTTCTTAAATAACCACTTAAAGTGGACCAGTCACTGATAGTGGATGAACTTTGTGATTAGAAATTACAATTGTGACTAGACTAATTACACTAACCAAATGTTATGTAATACAAAGGGAGTGTTGAAAGCTAACATAATATTTAAGATTAAATTTTAACATTTTTTAAATTATTATTTTAGTGAATTTTATTAATATTAAATGAAAATTTTTTTTTTATTGAAAGTTTTATTTAGACCAACATACTTTATGTTGTACAGAATTTTATGTTTTACAATTTTCAGGAAGTTACCAAGCATCAGTAATCAACATTACCTTTCATTATAACAGTTCCTCCTCTAAAAATATTCAGCACTTGTTACTGACTATATATAAGGTTTTTTGACAGTTAGCAAACTGGATTAACTAATGTTATAAAAATCATCCCTAGATCAGACCCCGTGTTATGTTTTCATTCACAGAGAATTGAGGTATTCTGAATCATTTTATAGAATGCTATTTTAAAATTGGAAGAAAGCAATTATATAACAATTGTTATAAAAACAGAAATGTTGCATATATCTTATATTATAAAAAACTGATATGGACATAAACATGCATCAAAAATGTTTACAACATGATGAAGAGATAATTGTGATGACAATAAATATGTCGCTGTAAGAGAAAAATGTTATTCCTGAGTATTAAGAGATCCACTCTCAATGTGTAATAACTATTTCTGAAGACAATCCAGATGGGACATGGAGAAGATGGTCACATCCGGTACCCTGTTTCTCACCAGACTAATCTGTTCAAGAAAAAACAACAATTCAAATTCTTAAGTGCATTTTACGAATCAGGTACAAATAATATTGGAAAAAAATGAAAACAGAGAGGAAAAAGGATATAAAAGACAAAGTATGGGAAATCAACCCCTTTATCATGTGATAGAGAACTGTACTAGCATACATAATCAAGTGTTGATAATTTACATTATGACTAGTTGCCATCTAGCCACTCAGAAAGTGTCATATAAAACCGACAAAAGTACAGGCAGTCATATCATGCTCATTAATAGTAATAGTGTGAATTCAGTAATGTCAATAAATGCAAGTGGACTTGAGTAGGACCACCATACTTACCATATCTCAAACTATGTGATTTCTTACTGTTTAGCCACATGAAAAAAAGTCTATTGTGGAAATTGAACTGAAGGAAGCAATTACTATCATAACCAACAAAATATGTCCTGAAACCCTCAGTGTATTTATAAACAATGGCAATATTATGATCACGACTGGTTATTTTCAATGGATCTGATGCTGAACATGTTATTAAACAAGAATAAACCCTTGAAGGTGTTTGATCACTTACTTGTCTTAAAGACCACTAAAATATCTTTTGTAATAACATTTGTATCTTTTTTTTTTAATGAAACTAAAATCCTCTTTTGTTAAAAACTTGTAATATAAAATAATAAATATTGCTACTATATCTAGTTTCTTAAAATAAAAGCAGATTTTATACAGAAGGGAGTTTGGTCATCATATTAAAAAAGGACTTGTTAACCAAATTCTAAAGTATCATCTCAATAATGTTATCAAAGGGTGTTTAACACAAAAGTATGAAACCCTATAACTCGAGTACTTTCAAAAGGTGGACCTTTCTTCTTCAAAAGCATGCACGCTATAGGGTTTCGTATTCTTGTGTTAAATTGAGTTCTTGAATCTACGTGTTTTCCTAACATCATGAATCAGAGGGTATTTGATGTTCATAATCAGAAAAACTAAACACGAACTTAGTTTCACTGGGTATAAAACAAGCATTTCATTAGCTGTAAAGCATTCTTAAAGTTCAATTTTATCTAAAAATTGTAAAACAACATTACTATTTTTGTTTTTGACTGAAAATATAATCACTATTATGGCTATTTTATTTATATTACTATAACTTACTAGAACATCCTTTACTAAAGTATTGCCCTAACTTATCAAAACCAAAGAAAATTTCAAAAAGTAAACACATAACAAACTACATATATTTTACTCCGAAGTATTGTAGACAGTGTTTTATTGCCAACCTTTTTCTCTTACTATACACTGATTAAAACTGTTTAGGATGTCACTGATCTGACTGTTATGGGCAAGTAAAAATAGCTAATGTAATTGATACTTCTTTGCACATAGTTTATATTTTGTTGGGCAAAAATAAACAATTAATTAATTAACTTTCACAAATAAAAAGGTTGAAACAATGCAATCTTACTTGCTAATCATTCCTGTTTGAGGAAGATGTAAGATGTGTATTGAGCCACTTCACTGATCCAGTTTACTGTTTCATCTATTGTTATACAAGAAAGAGTGAAAGAGCAATGCAAGGTCACTTACTGATCATTCCTGTCTGAGAAAAATGCTAGGTGTGGTTTAAGCCATTTCACCGATCCAGTGTATTGTTTCATCTAGTCTACTGTTATACACAAAAGGGTGAAAAAGCAATGCAAGATAACTTACTGATCATTCTCATCTAAGGAAGATAGCAGGTGTATTTTAAGCTGTTTCATGATCCAGTTTACTGTTTCAACTATTGTTATACAAGATCATTTATTGGTCATTCCTGTCTAAGGAAGATGCTAGGTGTGTATTGGGCCATTTCACTGATCCAGTTTACTGTTTCATCTATTGTTATACAAGAAAGGGTGAAAGAGCAATGCAAGATCACTTACTGATCATTCCTGTCTAAGGAAGATGTCAGGTGTGTATTGGGCCACTTCACCGACCCAGTTTATTACTTCACTTTTTTCTGTAAGAAAAATCAAAATAACTTCAGGGCACCAAAAAATAAAGCCTGGTATTTGTCAAAACTGTACTGTATATACTTTTTCTTTTAAACATAATTAAACATCTTTGATTAGCATTTTGTTTCTTCCCTAACTTTTTTCAACCACTTCTTTTCGGAGTACAGGTGTAGCTGTATTTTATTGACATGAAAACATGCATTTCTGTTTAAGGATAACAGTTATTCCACTTATTTGATACATAATTTTGTTTAAATGTAAAACTAGTTCAAGACCAAAAAGATTCATACTTTTTCTTTCGTGTCCAAGAGTGATGCCTCTTCCGCTGCAAAAAAAAATTAAGTTTCAACAGTCTATGAATTTTTGAAAGTGCTAGTAGATAAAGCAAATTTAGATCTACATGAAAAATAATACAGTTTAGTACACCACAGATATGTTTTTGTATCATCACAGTGTTCTTAACAACGATAGCCATGTTTCTTTTTATATTTTACTGTCTTTTCACTTATATACATGAACAATTTAAGCAATTCATATCACTCAATACCACCCACTTTATTTCAATCTGTTCATTATCTCAACCAATGAGCATCTTGTACACTTTCCAATCTCTATAGTTAGATATCTAGTGGTTATTTCACTCTGAGAGTAATAATACCTGCACTTTAAAACTCTTTTATATTGTTTGTATATTTCAGAAATTCACACAAAGTTACACAAGGGCTATTTGAATGTGATAATTAAACATGGCAATATTGTCTGTAATAGGTAACATTTTTATGGCTTTCTTTTCTTAGTAATGGCTTGGTCATAAAATACTTTGTCTATCTATTTTAACAAAATCTTCATTGTATTTGATTCGTTTTGAGATTGTTCTTCTATTTTACCAGTTTAACTTATATTTTTAACTGCAAGTCCATTTTTTTTCTACTTGAAAATTGGCAAATGTAAATGTTTGGTTCCATCCATTCAATAACGGAAACTCATGATTTTTAGTGTTTGATAACAACTTAAACAGTTTTTGTTTTATTGTTCATATACTGGCTTAATTTTTGCATTTTACACAGCAGTTTCTATAATAAACACAAACAATACATGATCACTATCGAAACATGTATAATGCAGTTAAAACAAATTATCTGAAAAGTATTTTAAACAACTTAAACTTAATCATTTCCTAGACTTATATTAAAAAATACAAACATTAAACTGTTTAATTTTGTTTCACAAAAAACATAAACATGCCTGTAGCATAATACTACCAAAAACTATGTTTACAAAAAAAAAATAATTTATGTTCAGTCAACAACTAATTTTTAAGTCAGGTATAATACAAATTTTTCAATGTAAGAAAAATGATAGAAAAGTTATATTGCACAATTAGGTCATAAGATTCAAGGTGTTGTAGAAGAAAGAGAAAAATGTTTCTATCACATAGTCCAAGATGACATTTTAAAAAAGTTTGAGAAAGACAGAGTACAAAGTTTTTTCTGAATATGGTTTCTGTTGAATTGTTTAATTCTGCATGTCCACTTAAACAGAGCTAAAGTGATGGGAAATGCACATAGCTTTCTAATTTAGAGGCAATAAGTTTTATACAGTTAAGTTAAAAATTTCAGTTGTCTAATTGTTTATAGAACAATTACAAAATAATGAGAAACTACAAACACATAAAAAAATTAATAACAAACTGTACTGTTTTAAATACTAATGAAATGGTTTTTTTGGTTCAATCCATTTTACCTCAAAGGAATGACCTGATTGTTACCATGAAAAACACAGACCCTGACACAAGTGTTCATTCTCTTTTTTTGAAATATTAAGTACTTCAATAATAAGAGGTCCAAATACAGAAAGTGCTACAAAACCTAATCACCTGTTTTATATATATATATATATATATATATATATTGTATATGATTCCTTATACTAATTAAATAGCTTTCTTGTTTGTAAATAAACTTCTATTTTGGTAAATGTTCACTGAAAAAATTTTAAAAATCCCCAGAAAATTACAGTAGTTAGTATGTTGTATTAACAAAAATGTTATAAGATGTATCAACATTACCACCAGTTATATCTAAATAGAAGGATATTTAAATCACTATAAAGAAATTGTACTTACCCTTCTTTTTCGTACACCATTGCATATCTTTTGTGCGTGGTGGTTTTGGAACTGCCCTGGATAAATGGTAAACTGATACAATCTAAGTCTTTTCTCTGTTCCACAAGCTCCTCAATATTAGCATATTATATAAATTATAATAATGTAAAAAAAAAAAAAAAGACAAATCTGTTCATATTCCAAAAAATTAAGTTTTGATCTCATCAGTATATCCCAGCATTTATGAATATCATCATATAATAATTTAATTTAGAATTTATATCAGAAACTACAAAAATTATACCTGCATTTAAACATAAACATTTTAGACTACAGGATCTAGTAAGCTCAATCAGGAAAAAAAAGAAATTCATATCATCTTCATTGTTTGTTATCAACAGTTACCACTCACTTTAAGTTACTAAAAGGTACATTTAAAAATACATACTGCTATTCAATCGCATGACCACCATCAATGAACGAATCACTATGGTTGTTCTATATGAGACAATTATTTATTGAATAAATAAATAAATAAAAATAGTCCAATATGTATTTTATGTCAAATGTAAAAATAAGTTTCAAAATAATCCTACAAAATATAAATTTTAAGCTCTTCAAAGAGCAAATAATATGGCTCACAATTCATAACTAACTTCTCATATTAATAGTAATAAAGTTGTTTTTTCATTTACTACAAGTCTCCTGACACTATGGAACATTTAAAACAGCTAAGAGCTTGGAGAATGATAACAGTACTATTAGTAACTTTTAAAACATTTTTTTTACAGTATAAAACTTTTAACTATGCTTACCAATTTATTATTTATCTGTTTCTTTGTGTTCTTCATGTACTTCATAGAATCAAATTTTTCACATTCTGTGATAAAATAAAACATCTTTAGTTATGTTACCAGAATATGTAATTTTACAGTAGAAACAAACATCTACTAATACTGTCCACTTCTTAGAATGTTTGTTAACAAATGATATTCTGAATGTCATAATAAAGACTCTTGAATTTTAAAGCCTTCACATGTGCAGGATAATAACCTAGAATACATTTGTCTGAACCCATGTGTATAAACTGAAGGTATGTAAAATATTAATAATTGCTCATAAATTACAGTTAACTTGCCAGTTTTCTGAACTAATTAATAACTTAAAGTGAATAAAATAATGTAGTCAAAATTGGGTAAAGTTACTCTACAATAAGTATATTTCCACACCTTTTAACTGCAGAGAAATATATTGTTTTACAGAGACTAAGTTTGATTAATCCTTTAATGAGATAAATTTGCCTTAGAGGTGAGTATCATATGCTAATATAATGACATACTATGTGTTCAACTAACTGTATATTAAATACATTTACCTCAGTCATCATTAGTAAGTTATGATGAGGACATATTATTTCCAAAGGTGAATTTTTTGTCAAACATTCTATGATTTTTGTAGAAGAATCAAGTTAAAGAAAAAAATAATACAAATTGTTCAGCCACACAATAAGTGAAGTCCTAAATGAAATAATTTTTCTAAGCACATGTAAAAGAAAATGACATAGTGGTTATAAAAATCAACAAAACAAACTTGTATTTTTTCTACAATTGATGCTTATGTATCATATAATTTTAGTTTTTAATCATAAATCTGTATTAAACTTTCACCAAAAAAAAATATCAGGATGACCAAAATAGTCTGTATATTTTGAATAGAAAATTTAAACTGTTCACAAAACAATCCTGAATTTTTTTGAAATGGAGATTATTTAACATTACTATGTCAAAGTATACATATCATAACTCAAACATTTACAAACATCACATCATTCACTAATAGATTTCAATAAACCAACTGACAAAAACACTACAATAGTTTATTCAAACTGAGGACAGGGAACATACCATCAAGCTTAGTTAGACCACATTTCCTATATTTCATCAATTGTTCAATCTTTCTCTTCAGATCTTCTTCTTCTAGTTATAAAGACAATTAGACTAACGGTGAGTATTGGAAATCTCAGTTTCGGCAGCTGACACTTTAAGAATATTAATACAAGCATACGATTATATTTGTTGTATAATAACGTCAACAATATTTATATTTTTGAATTAGTAGATTATTTCATTAACTAAACTATCAGAAGTCCAAATCCATTTTTCTGTTTGAAAAAAACAACAACAACTAAATATTCTGAGGGATTGTTTCAGTACTATTTTAGTGGTAGCTTTTATTTCTCAACCTTCAACAAGATCATTGTTTATTTAGAAAAGGTTCTCTTTCATTATAATAAGAGGTGCCTATACATTATCAATAAAGATGCATTTATACTTCAGTGAAACAACAACAACAACAGTGTCTCCTCATTGGAAAACTAGTAATTACTGACTTACTCTGTATATTTTTCAAAAACTCACACCTTTCTGCACCACTTTGGAACTGACAGAACACTTTCACCTTCTCTTGAAATTCCCTTTAATAAATTTAAAGATAAATAATTTAGACACCAAAGCAATCAAATTTTACTGCTTTACTAGTTAACTCTAATTTTAAGTAAAATGTTTACTATTAATAGTTTATTATTCTAAATCAGTATTCTCCTGAGTTAACAATGTAGCAAAACTTTAGTTTTTTTCATTATATTTGGTGCTGGTGTTACTCACAGCCTAAATGGTCAGATAAAAAGTCCTTAAGGTTCAAGCATAGCCATAACTAAAACTACTGACCAAAAGAATGGCAATCAGTCTGTAGCACCCATCCACTTATATGTGGCTACTCTTAATTTAATAGTGGACGAAACTGTCAAGGACACAGCATCCCCACAGTTAAAAGTATGGACTCAAACCTCAATCCTTTTATCTGTAGCCCAATATGCTAACCATTAAGCTACACCTTGATCCCTTCACTAGACAATCTTTTAATTACACATCTCTAAAAAGAAATCTTTCTTCTTACTTTAGTAACAGAGATTCATAATAAATATAAATCAGTCCTTACTCTTTTTTATCGTACAGCCTTTTTTTGGGAGCACTGGATTTTGATTTGTTGAAAAACTCCCAAAATAGTCCATGTTCTCTAGCTGCTCTTTGTCTCCGATCTCTCTCTCTCAATCTACAGTTATATCCATCCAATTGTGCTAAACTTAAAGCTGAAACAGAATGGACTTGATAAAACATGGGAAAGCTTTCTTTCAAACTTTTCTATATCAAATAAAAAATCCATTATACATTGAGTCTACCAAAACCAACTTTCCATTTTAAGTACACTGAATTTCCTTTATGCAAAAAGTCCTGCTTGATTTGGTTTATGGTGTAATAGTTATAAATAGTTATTTATTGCAGCTTCATTTGAGTGAATGCAGCATCACCAGAATGTAAAGAAAAGTAAAGAGAAGATTGAATGATCACTTGCTGACTTACCTACATAAACCTCTTCTTCATCTTTATGGACGCATAAATTACAAACTAATGATTCTGCATTATTCTCATAGACCTAAAAACAAAACAAAGGTTAGAACAATGTAACAAACTTCATCTAACCAATCACGTATCAGTTTCAAAACTCTTATGACAATGAAAAATGTCTAGAAGTATATTAAGATACTTGCTAGCCTTAAAGAGTTCTATAAAGTTGCCTCTTCATATTTATTTGTTTGAAAAAATGGTAACACTTGAAAGATGTTCATCTAGAAGGTGACTTATAAAGTTATTCAAAAGATTTTGAGCCTAAGCCTCTCCTCAGGTGATGTTTATACTAACAAAAGTATATCAAAATGATACTTAAACAATAACAATAATGCATATATGTACCTAATGTAAAACATGGTATGGGTTGTTGTCATAGCTTAAAGCATTGTTGTAGAAAAAGAAATAAAGAATACTTTAAAAATACAAAGGAAAAATCTAATTTTTAAAATGCATAAAATCATTGAATAAAATTCTCAAACATGAATAAATGCAAAGTAAATTAGGTATAAAAATTAAAGAACTAGCATGAGAATGAAGAATTATTCCAGAAATGAAAACTCTTCATTGAAATCAGATGGAGAAAGGGTTCCTAGAGTAAATGAAGTGCTCATTCTTTGCTAATTTCACCAAATGTGGGCATTTTTATTTATAAGGATTAATGTAGGCAGTGATCAGTAGGTGCATTACTGAAGAGAAGAAACTGCATGCAAAACAGATACTAATGAGAAAAGTTATTTGTTTTAAATTGTTCTTCTTTGCAATATGAAATACTTAATTATTAAAGACTTTCCGATCACACTTAAACATGTGCAAATCTAGATTCAGGTCCAAAAAAATATACTTATACAAAAGTTCTTTAACAAATCTTATTACAAAATTGGTACGAAACTACAACAAATTTCGTAATGTAAAAGTTGACGTTTACTCTCCCTTTGATGGTAAACTAAATGACTATACTGTTGTTATTATCAGGAAGTACCCCAATTACTGAAGTGTAATGAAGATAAAATTGTTCAACAGAAATTATATTCCTCGAGTCTGTGGCAATGCAGTATCATACACTTATCTTTTAGTTTTAAACAAAATTCATCTGTTAAATAATGTGAAATGAATAGTGTTTTGGATAAATTAGTTTATGAAGTTCAAGAACAACAAGATGGTGTAGAAAAAAAAAGGTAACTGAAATGGTACTGATGATTTGTTGACTTTAGCAGGTAGGTATAAAAAAAATAGGCCAACTCTTGAAAATTCCTAAAAATTGAGAGAATTCTACAAAAAATATACATATTTGTCTCTGATCATTGACATAATTCAATTAAATAAAAGTATATTTCATATAGTTTTATTTCCCTTTTTTGGACTAGCCTGTACAAATGGTAAATTCTGTAGCTATAATAAACATAAGGCAGCTTGGTAATTAATAGTACTAGGCATATATGTTACATATAAAACACCACCACAACTAATAACATCCTAGAAAAAAAAAACAGTAAAAAACATCACCAATCGATATTATTACCAATGCTAAAAACATTTAAAAAAATCTTTAAACAGTTTACTCAGACATAGAATTACTTTCATATTTGAATGATTCATTCAAAACATTCTGTGAAATAATTTCACATAAGTTCATTTTAAAACAAAAAAAAATATATGAAAGTGTGTTATCCATGTAGAATAAAAATGTTGCATGGTCATTTTACACTAGTTGTTATCCTACATTGTTTCACACATAATGTTATTGTATTGTGAATTGTTTAAATGTTTATAAAAGTCACCTATTTATGTTTTGAAACTGATTAAATTCTCACCACTTCAAAATCGTCTCTCTTTGGTAGGTAACCCAATTCTCTCTGTTCTTGTAATGAAAGTTCCTCTGGAGGTAGCAAAATTTCATCTGATCAATAAAATAAAATAATTTGGACTAATAGTATTGCAAAAAAAAACAGCAGCAAGGTTAAAATATTTATGCTTATATTTTCTGGTGTATTTGAATTACTAATATCAACAATATAATATTAATGAAGCAGATACCAAGACTTACATATGTTTAAAGTTTCAAGTGAGATTTCACATTTTCCAGAAAATATAGCCTATCACACAACAACTCAATAACCAAATCCCTTCAAAAGATAATTATAAGACTCATACTTGCAGAGATTAAGAATAGAAAGGTATTTTGCACATGTGACTTGAAATAAATTTCAAGATAAGTAATAAATAAATTTGGTATACAAGCTTGATGAAAATCAAGATTCTCAAATAAAAAGAACTTGCCTATCAAAACTAGCATTTTGTTAGCTCCTACTTTCTATTTTTGTTCAGGGGATATCAATAAATTTAAAAATGTCCTTAAACCACCAATATATTAAAGGTGATTAGTTATTAACACTTGATTAAAAGTGTTTTGCATCAACATTTTATGTTGTTTTTGAAGGAGGAGGGGTTATTCTTTTTCTGATAAATAAATGAAATATTTAAACAAAGTGTAGGCTTAAACAAGAAGCCTCTTGCAAAAGAAGGGAGGTGTGAAAAGAGGATACCTCCCAATAGAAGCCAATCATTCAAGAAAAGAAATGATAATCCTAGGCCATGAAGATGGAGAGCAAAGGCCCTCCTGATACAAATGAATACAAAGGGGCCAGTGTTATGTCAAAAGGAAGAGCAAGAAATTGGAAGATGCAAATCTCATGAAAATGCAAAAAATATCTGAAGAATGGGGCAATAAGGAAGTGCAGGAAAGTGTCTGACACATTGACCATGGCCAACCACAGACTGGGTGAAAAAAGACCATAGATGGGGTCAGGGGAGGAGAAAAGGAAATGGGAAGATAAGCAAAGAGAAGAAGGGAGAAAACATGAAAAACATCTGTTGACAGAAACTGAAAACAATGGCTGGCAATGAAAAAGAGACAGGTGTCTGCAGGGCCTGACATGACAGACACTGACACAATGAGCGATGAACCAGACTTTGGATAGTGGAAGGACAAGAAAAAGAGGAAAGCCTTGAACCTGAAATGAGAAGAGTAGGAGTAGACTGATCAAAATGAGGAACAGGAGACAAAGGGCAAGTTCAAGAAAGAAAAAACCTAGAAAAATAACAAGGACCAAAGTTGTGCAACTTCAGTCCAGGTTTCCAGTGAAAAATTAACACCACTGAAGACTTTTGGGCAAAGAAAAGGAGCCCAATGAAGAGCACGTACAGAAAAAGGAGAAAGATGGACAGTAAAGAGGAATGCAATTCAACCCAATGAGTCCAAATAGCAAGGGAACTAAGTAAGGAGGAACAGAGAAGAAGAAGTGGAACAGGCTAAGCTGCCAAAGAGAAGTGAACAAACCTTGAGGCATGTGAGTGAGGAGCTGTTATAGAAACGATACAGAATAAACCCTAATAAAAGCAAAGGACGAAAGACAAGGTAACTCCAAAAATTGGGTGCATGGAGTAAAGAATGGACAATATTAAAAGACACAAGCAAAAGATAAGAAAAGGAACATACCTGAAAATTTAACTGGTGTATTTAAGTGTTTTACACTCACAAAAAAGAAACCTATCATTCTATAGGTATTTGAAGAACATGTAACATTTTGCTACAATTTAATTCTTCGTACTGTTAGCCAACACTGGGCAGCTTGTACATAATTGAATAAAAAGAGTTGTTTAAACATTTGTTTAACAACAAGTAAAAGCTTGGAATGGGTACACTGATGAGGAGTGGAATTATCTAAAACTAGTCTGGCTCACAGACACGCAACCCAGTGAAAGAATAGACCATTCCAAGCTTTTACTTGTTGTTAAACAAATGTTTAAAC
>NW_013668194.1:77256-111126 GCF_000517525.1 Limulus polyphemus | reverse complement strand
GTTTAAACATTTGTTTAACAACAAGTAAAAGCTTGGAATGGTCTATTCTTTCACTGGGTTGCGTGTCTGTGAGCCAGACTAGTTTTAGATAATTCCACTCCTCATCAGTGTACCCATTCCAAGCTTTTACTTGTTGTTAAACAAATGTTTAAACAACTCTATTTATTCAATACCTGAAAATGATATCCAGACAGAAACTGAAAGGTTAAGGTCATTCTTCAAATGGTAAGGTATTGCTCAGAGCAAATCGGGTTAAATTTGTAGCTAATAGTAAAAAAAAGCTGGTGTATGTAGAAGTCACTGTCATTTGAGAATTCAAGATAAAAATCAACACTTTTGAAATAAAACCAAAGTTTTGTGAATGAATGCAGATTTCATCAAGTTGAACACAGGCAAGGAATTTGAACACGTCTGTTCAATGTAATATCAATATAAAGAATAAAGTTATGTCAAGTGCACAGGGGTGGGGAGGAGTTACTGCTCATTGAGGTTGTGTCACCCTCCTATTGATGGAGGGCTATTGTTGCATGATAATGTCATCATGCAACAGTACAGTTCACATTAAACACTTGTATTTAGTTGGGAGGTAGCTCAAGGTTAGTGGCATGCAAATCTCATAGGCAGACATGAGAGGGAAATAGCATTTCTGTGTGAGGTGGTGAGTTATCATCTCAGAATTACAAATTTTATTTTATTTTTTCTTGATAAATCTCAATTCTGGTTTATGACTGGCTTACATATTCTTATGCTGAGAGTTTTCCTGATTTTTCTGAGCTTTCGAATGTACAGTAGCTAAACTTCTGTACTGGACACTATACACTTTTAGCACTCATCATAACAATGTATAAACCATAATTATGGCTCAAAAGTTGCACTAACATTTAGAAATCTATTCAACAACAACGAATAAAAAGGTATCACCAGGATTAACTTTCAACCAATCAATAGCCACTATAATAACAAGCTCTAATACTATAATGCTAAACTTGAAACATTTTTCCCCCCACCTCTTTCACTATGACCTGAAGATCATGAAAGACTAGAGCACTAAATGTATACTATCAAAAGAAAAAAAAAAAGAGGAGACAGAAAAAATTTACCATGAACAGTGTTTACCAATTATGGTTCTATCTACCTTTGAAAAATGGTCTACTGATATACTTTTTAATAGTTCTTTCAAAATTGCATCTGGATGAGTTTTTAGCTTTTTAATCAAGTTCATGTCCATTAAGGAACTTTTAAGATATGTTCTTCACTGATAACTAAACAAAATTTGGAGATTTAAGGCACAGTAGGCTTAAGAAAGAGAGCATTGATTATTTGTATCCTTACCATTATTAGGAAACGTATGGTCTATAACAGTATGAAGAGTCTGAAGTGGCCATGATGCTACAAGTAAGAGATATAGAAATAAACATTTCAAAAATACACTTTTTATGTGACTTACAGCTTATTTAAAGAAGTGGAGTTATTAAAAACCAAAGACAAATGATATATTTTTAATATGTTAATTTTTAAACTTCTTCATTCTCACTTATCTCTTTCATATCTACAGTTATTAAAAATTTATTAATTTTATTAAAGAATAAGCAATGTAACAATATAATAATTTGGGTTTGTTGATAGAATACAATGTACAATTTATAAATAATGTCTAAAATATACTACTATTAGTATGCATACATTGAATTATTATTATTTACTGAAACTTTTTTAGAATGAAAAGAACAATTTCCAGATACTTTGATTAATGATTATTCATAACTTTGAGCTTGTACAGGGTTGAGTATGATATATCAAAACTATTTTTAATATGTTAATCAGCAAGTCACATGACAACCACTGCCAATATAAAGTAGCAGTGGTCAGAATATATATCAGAACTACATTTTGACATTGTTGGACATTTTGTAGATAGTGTACTACTGAAAACTGATTTTTTTATTGAAGGGTATGTAACAGGCCTTTCTAATGCAAAATATTCATATACTCAGATCATAAAGATTTGATCAAATTGGGAATTTAGAATTTTCAAGGCATAAAGGCATTGGAAAACAAAGGAATATGGATCAACTTGGGGTGTCAGCACCATACAGAAAGAGGCCTGCAACAATTTGTACCCCCAGCCATTGTAAGCAAAATGCAGTGTCTTGTAACATGAGAATTCATAAACACAAAGGTCAATGGCAAAAGCCATCAATAATCTTAGGATAACAGCACGCAATATGATAAAGAAGGATCTCCATCTGAGAATGAGGCCGATAGTGTACAGGTTCACCAAAATAAAGCTTCCATTCATATGTTCCATTAAATCATAACATACTTTAAATAGCTGGAGAATGAAACATGGGGTATTTATGCTATTCCACAAGAAGTCATACCAGTCAAGTTACCGGATCCAGTGACTGTGGATTTTTGTGTGCTTGAACCATTGAAATGGGAGCTGGGAATCATCATCCTTGTAAACTGGATGGTTTATGAAAAGCAAACAGGGAAGAGTAGTGTGCTTTGGACATGACAACCTTAAGATTAAGCCTTTTGCAATGGCAACTACATTATCAAGATGCACAGTTACCAAACTGAGTATGACTGGAAGTAGAGACATAGACTGTAACAATGTGATGAGGCTCCAAAATTGTTTTAATATAACTTACTGAAACCTCTGTATCCATTACCTTACTTACATAAATATTTCTGTATAAATAAATAGTTTTTGAATTATGAATCTTACCTTCACCAATATTTCCACAAACATACATATCTATGTAGTGGTCTCTGACATCTGAAATTCAAAAATAATATTTCTCTGATATTTGTACATCAATAGTTCTAGAAGCTTCTCTTTTTTTTATCTTTGTGGTTTTTTTCGTATGCAAAAGAAAGGAATCAGAGTACAGAAAAGCATCTAAAAACAATCTACTAATGATTCTCTACAGCCAGGAAGTTGCCTTTGGATAATACTGCATCATTCTCTCCTTTCTTAGGTCCTAATGAAATCATCTGGCTTAAATGTTAATTGCTTATTCCTCATTTGATATAGTAATATTAATCATTTTGTAAAGCCTTTATTTGATAAAACTGTACCAGTTTGAAACAACAGGCTTAGGTATCAAATACACACACAAAACTAGTGACTGATCCTATATTCACATTCATTAACAAAATACAACAGAAGTATACCATGTGAACTATGTGTTTCCCCATCAAACTAACTAATTAGAGTTTACTGTGGACTCTTCAGCCTACTTAACACTAATATATATTTGTTTATATTCATAAAAAACATAAAGCTTTTAATAAGTAAATTTTTACAACTTACCTTCTATACTTCTTTCTTTAAAATGCTGAGTTATGCCTTCCCTGGAAAGAATACCCCAAACTGTAGTGCATCTAAAGTTAACATAACATAAAATTTAAGGATAACAAGAGACCTGTTGGTCCAACTGGGCCATCCCATCCACTAAGCTAAATTAAACCTAAAAAATAACAACTCATAGTCAGCACTATTCATTCAAATATTTATCAAGCCTTCCCTTAAACTTCCTTAGATTAACTGCATCTACAACATCTGAAGTTAATCCATTCCAAAAGCCAGCTACTCTGTTAGAAAAATAAAACTGTATTAGCTGAAGATGAATCCCAACCTGCCAAATTTATATTTGTGTCCCCTAATCCTATCATTCTCACTTTTTAGTATGAAAAAATATGATTGTATTGACACTACCAATTCCCTTAACAATCTTAAACACCTCAATCAGATTGCCTCTAATTATTCTTTTTTCAACAGAAAACAAATTTCAGAAATCTTAACCTATCCTCATATGATAACTTTTCCATCCCAGATAGTAGCTCTTTGTTGAACCCTTTCCAAAAATTCAATGTCCTTCTTAAGGTCTGAAGTGCAATACTGAACACAATACTCCACATGTGGCCTAACCAATGACCTATACAATGAAATTATAACCTCAGTAGATACAATTTAATATCCTGTTTATCCTACCACTAGCAACAGCACACTGATTAACCATAACACCATAATCCTTTTCTTTAATAACACTATTCAGGTTATACCCATCAAAATTACACTTGTAACTCAAATTATGATAACCCATATGCATTACCCTGTATTTATTATAATTAAAAACCACCTGTCATTTATTTGACCAACACATCAAATAATCCAAACCTTTTTGTAACCTTCAATTATGTCACTAATGTAAGTCATAAAGATCAAAGGTCCTAATACTGAGCCCTGAGGTACCCCACTAGAGATATTAATCCAATATGAACAAACTCCATTTATAACAATCCTCTGCTTTCTTCCATCCAGCCACTTTTCTGTCCAACGAACAAACTTATCTCCCACACCATTAGAGATCAATTTTTAACAAAGCTTTCATGTGGCCCCTTGTCAAATGCATTCTGAAAATCCAAATACAATAAAACCACATCTTTACCTTCCTCTACATAAGCAGTAACTTCTTCAATGAATGTCTAAAGGTTAGTAAAGTGAGATTTTTCCCCTAGTGAAACTATATTGACTAGCTAACAAAATTTTAAAATTTGCAAACATCTTTTATCGGACTTTCAAAAACTTTTCCTATCACTGATGTAAGACTAATAGGCCTATAAGTATTGGAACAACTTTTATCACCTCCCTTGAAAAGAGGAGAGACAATAGCTAACTTCTAATCCTCTGGAATCTGCTCACTATTCAAGTACTTACAAAAAATTGTAGCAAATCTTTCACTTATCCAATCCTTAACCTCCTACAAAACCATTGGGGAAATATTATCTGATCCAGGAGCCTTATCATTCTTTAAATATCTCAATTTTTCTTAATGAGCTCAGAATTACTGTGATAATCTTGTTTGATTTTGTTTCCATCTAGCAACTGTTAAGAACAAGAAATAGAGCTGGACAATTTAATTGATTACCTATTAGTAGTAATTACATTGATTAGTTTCACCTAAACCAATCAATTAATTGAAATTATGATTAAACTGATTACAGCCATTCAAAAAATGTAATAAAGTTGATATTGGGTGCTGACAGCCAGTTGGCTTCCCTCTAGTCAGCAGCTCAAAATTAGTGACAATGGCAGATAGCCTTAATAGCTTTTCCATAACAGAGATAAGTTATATATAGTAATATTTTGATTACTTGAATAGTTGGAAAAATCAAAAATAGTAATAATTGGAAACCCTTATTTGTATTACTTGATTATTTTCATGTAATTTTGATTAATCAATTGTTGGAATAAATGAAAACAATAACTATTGGAAGCACTAATTTCAACCTTGTCATCTGATTGGAAGATCAAAGTGGATCACAAAAGGGAACTCTTTCAAAATCCCAAATTAAACACTAATCAAAAGAGTTGGTCAAACAAGAAATTAGGAAATTGAAAAGAGTATATATATGAAAAGGTTTACTATAAATGTAAAAATTAACAGTAAGGATTTCTTTGAATACATTAAGGGTGAGCAAAATGTTAGGATGTGAGTAGGACCATTGAGGAATCATAAAGGAAGGCTCATATCAAATGATTATGAGATGGCTGGATTATTAAATTATATTATTTCTTCAGGTTTTTACTAATGAATATTTAAACAGTATTCCTCATTAGAGCCGAGCAGACACTTGCCTTGTACCTAGTTATGCCAATGGCTTGAATCTTCAAAAGACAGAATGCTATTTCATACCATTAAACCCCAGTTTAATCCCTGCTATTGATCTTCTTTCAATCCTCTAAGTCTCCTGTCACAAACAATTTAAGCTTCTTAAATTTATAATGCTTTTCTTTAATTTTATCCTTTGTACCCTTTGTGAGTCAACCTGGTGTTTTACTCGCAGTCCCCCTTTTCTTTACTATAAGGAACATGTCTATCTTCAATATTTAAAAATATATTTTTAAATATTCTCCACATTTCAACAGTATCTCCAATTAATTTAGTTGTCCAAATAACAACATATAATTTTTGTTCAATTCCTTCAAAACTTTCTTTTTCTGAATTATTCCTGATCTCCATAAGCAGTAAAACATCAAACCTAATTGAGAAATGATCACTTGAACCCAGATGTTCTTCAATCTCTTCCCTCTCAACCATTTCTATATTAGAAATTTACAATAAATCTAAAACAATAATGTTCCTACTAGTTTCCCTGACCAATTGGTGAAGAAAACCATCCTGGTTTGACTCTAACATTTCCCAAGTTATATGCCTGAAATGATTATCCTCCACAATTATGACGTTAATAACAGATGAATTCTTTATCTTACTGTAAAGTTTCTCATTAATTTCATCAGTTTCATCTGGTAATCTGTAACAAATATCAAATAAAAGCTTTCTCCCCCTCTGTCTGCTAATAGAAACCCTAATAGATTCAATCTCCTTGTTATTACTTTGAATATCCTCAACTTCAACAAGATGTAACTCACACTGTACATATAAGGCCACTCTTCTCTTCTTTTTACTACACTATCCCTATTAAATAATTTATAACCTTGTACTTCAAAGACATTTCTGTGATTAAAATTGTCTACATTTAACCACATTTCAATTTATATCAGAATCACCCATTCCAACTACACTTTTCTCTACATCTTATTTTTTCTACATTTAGTTTATCCTGGCCCTCACCACTGTCTAGACCTAGTTCAATGCTGACTTTATAACTAAGTTAATACCCTTGCAAAAAAAAAAAGTCAGCCTACACTATTCAAATGTAAACCATCCATTCCAAAAAGTTCCCTTTTACCATTTTGTTGATCTCAGAAGTCCAATGCCCAATATGCTTGTCCTTACATATTAACCTAAGCCTAACATTCAGCCCTAGTGACCTACTGATAACTTCATT
The DNA here is from genome assembly GCF_000517525.1 of Limulus polyphemus. Taxonomy (NCBI): domain Eukaryota; kingdom Metazoa; phylum Arthropoda; class Merostomata; order Xiphosura; family Limulidae; genus Limulus; species Limulus polyphemus. The sequence continues at coordinate 104,265 of NW_013668194.1, read as the reverse complement.
CACACAATTAAGTCTGGGCAGTATCCCTGATACAATTAAGTTATGGCCCTTTTTCTTTCTATGCTTTTATCAACTCCCTGTACTTATAAATTAGTTTCTCTGACCTACCCTTCCCTACATCACTAGCCTTATGTGCACAACAAAGAATGCATCATTGCTAGCACCCTTCCATTACTATATCACTTGCTCTGTAAGTTACCCCCACCCCTGCCCCTGGACAGCAAAATCTAATTATTTTGTCCCTATTTACCTCAAAGACTATTCTATCCTTGAATCATAACATTCAATTACCTTCATGATGTTAAAAAAATACATAGGTTCAAGAAATCTTGATAGAAATTAATAAAAACCCTATAACCCGAGCTCTTTCGAAAGGTGGACCTTTCTTCTTCAGAGGCAAATCAATCACTTATAACTATAGTTAGCTTAAGTTTTTCATTACCAACTCTCTCTGTCCCTTTTGTTTTCCTTCCTTCCCATAATTCTTTACCTGTACAAAATAATGGCCAAAATCTTTTACTTATTAGAACCTTCTTATTACAATTAAATCCAGTACTTCTATCCCTGATATTACTGTTTCTAACTTCCTGAATGACTTACTGTATCCCTTGCATTTAAAAGCTTAAGTTCCTCTTGAAATCTTGCTGTCTAATAGGCAGATATTTGAGAAAAATGTGTTATTAAAGTAGCACAAAGGAATATGGAATTCATAATACTTGATGCCCCGGATAACAAGATTTATCTAAAGGATAACATGTTTTACCAATTCTTGAAAATTCTGACCTGTGGAAACCTAACACATACACATGAACATTTCAAAATGTAAACCTCAAACCAAAACTACAGACAAGAATATATATCCTTTTAATTCAAAAACCCTCAATCACATACACACAGTAACAAACATATTTAAATTAATGCAACAATATTATTACGCTGCTTTTGTCTGCTAGTTCTAGGATGAACATATAACAAAAAGCTTTAAACTGTTTTATATATATATATCTGTATTGTAAGATAGTGAACTCTATTTTTATTTTGTTATGGTTTTGTTTATCATTTATTTATTATTCCTTCTATCATTTAGCTCCTTACGAATTTTTAGTTACGTTGAAGTGCTTACTCACCTTCTATTTAGAGCATGTTGCTTTTGAGTATTTATGTATTATGAAATTGACACAAGCTTACCCTAGGAGTGATGTATAGATATTAATGTTGTGAAAGATTATGTAAATTTATGGTAATAGTTAGTCACATGAGATATAACCTAGTGATCTGACCACTAAATGAAAAGAGTTAGTTCACAAGATATAGTTAGAATTATTACTAGTTATTGTTTGATATTGAGAAGGATTTAATTTTTAATATTAATATTAAATGAATTAAGATTTGGAAATCAAGTAAAAATTAAGTAATTGTGTTACTGCAATGCTGATGATTATTTTTGTTCCAAGACCAAAGTGAGATTGTAGATAAGAGTCTGAAGGCATTTGATGAGTGTATGGCTAAGCTAAAGAAAAAACACTTCCATAAAGTGGAAAACAACGTTATTGCATAAATCGAACGTTCCATGTACTATCACATTTAACAGTTTGACTTTAGTCTAATATAAAGATCTATGGCTTAAAGCCAACATAAAAAAATTTCTCAAGGTTGTAAATCACTTTATGGTTCTTAGCAGCTATGTTGAATCACCATAAAATCTGTAGTTGAATCCTAACTTTCAGTTTTAAAAAACTGATAATATTATTATATTCAACTCCACAAAATTTTGTTACAAAAACATAGGATCATACTATTTTTTAAATAAAAGTCAAGACGTAACAATAATTAACCTAAAAGCTTTTCTCTTTCCAGAGAAGCTTAAATGGAATATTTTATAGATAATAATTAAGCACCCTAAAATTATGACTTCTGGCTAGCAGCCTATTATTTATAAAAATCTTCTGGAAAGGTTTCAAGATTGTAAACGTTAGGTCAATTTCAATAACAGTGGCAGCACACACTTATATACAAGTTATACTTTGATATTCAAAGAAAAAAAACATTACACATCACAGTCTTTCCAGAGGCAACTGCTAGAAAAAAAAAAAATCTTATCTTTCCAAGAGGAAAACAAATCAAAGAACTATAGACAGTTCATAACTGCTAGCTTTAAACAAACTTCATGTATGTAACTAACAAACTTACCAGTTTCCAAAGCCATAATGCTCTACTGCTTCTAGTAACAATACTTCATCCACAGCTTTCCATGACCCAGGAGTTTGAAATAACAGGAAAGTACCACAGTTCTAATAATTGTTAAAATAAAATTGTACTAACAGTTTGTTCATCATTAACTCATAAATGATATATGTTGTTTCACATAGTGCAAGTTTGCTAGGTACATTTAATCTATTTAGAAAAAAGCATTTTCATATTAGTTTAATAATGAAACACACTTCAAATTCATGAAACAGTCAAAAGCATAACAAAGTATTCAAATACAAGACTATATAATGTATTTAAATAACAAAGGTTATAATCTGTATGAATAAAAAAGCATTAAACCTTTTTATATAAGCATTAAACTAGTTTTTTTTAACTCGCAAACTATTTACTTGAATATGATGTACAATTTTTACATGTTTTGTTGGACTGGTATCATGACAAAAATAGTGATAAAAAATACATTTACTGAATTACAGAATACATTTTTAGGAACAACAAATCCACACATACACAAAAAAAAGACTAGCATCAAAATATTTGAAAATAATAACAATGTTTGATTGTTGACTTACTATCAAGCAAACAATACATCTAAATACATATCATATTGTATTTCATTTTCCAAATATATAATTCCTTAAATTAGTAGGCTAACTCTAACCTTTACATAAAAAATTACCAGAAAGAAGCTACATAGCAATGATACCAATACACTCTAACTGAAGAAAATGAAACATTATTTGTTAAAAACCAAATCTGCCAGCTAATTTAATGTATAAATCCACACATATTATACTAATGTATTTATTTCAATAAATAAAATATGCAATACAGTGTTTATAACATTACCAGACCACACAAAAACATAGTTGTAAACTACTGCAATATATATACACAAATTTCTTACTTTTTGCTATTAGACATAACAATAATTTCAGTACAGAATCCCCAATAGATTTATTTCTTAATTACATTTGGAAGTGATGCACTAGTTTATCAGACTGTAATTTAATGAAATGAATTATAAAATGTAATATGTTTTCAGAGTAATTTTCTAAAAAAAACTGGGATCTTCATTAAAGTTGACATAATGCTAAGTTTAAAATCTTTAAAAATAAAAGTTGTGGTAAATTTTATTACTGGTCAAACAAAATTTTTTGTAACTTTCATTTTAACTATTAATAAGATGAAGTAATGTTGAAAAAGGCCATGTTCTCAGAATCTAATAATCATGTGAAATGTTAGGTTTCACAAATAAAATTAACAAAATGATCAAATAACAGAATATCAAATGTAAAAAATTCAACAAGCCATAATATATATATATATATATAAAGACCCATATCCAGGGTGTGACAGGTGTGAGTTGTTTTTCAAGAATCAAATGTTCTTTTTGCTTATGTTAGCAAGTAAGCATAAGGAACTAATGTGGTTTTATGTGGGTGTGTTGCATTTTACTAGCTTATCATAAATGAAACATTAAATTAATTCAGATCTACTTTATATACCAAGTTTTTAAAAACAGTAATTTTGGTGTTTTCATTATTCCACTAGAGGATGTCTTTAAACAATATGGTATTTTCAATATTAAGTAACATTAATATTGTTATTAACCATGAGAATTAAAAATCATAGCCTGAGTAAATGACCAAACTAGGTGTCTTTTCTTTGCTGGTGGGGGGGTTCAACTGAACACCCTAAATTCTCTCTCTGACTAGAAGACTGTATGTACATGGGTTACCAAGAGATACCAAGTTAATATGTGACAATATTTAAATAAGTGCTTTGAAAAACAGTTTTAAGTCATTTCAAAATAACCTTTTACAATTAAAATCTTTGAATGCACCAAAACTGATTTTTTTTCATGAAACCTATTAATTTTTTTTTAATTACTTACTACTTAATTATTTTATTTAGTGATGCAGTAAATATGACAGCCTATTAAGGTAAGCTATTTAAATTCCATTTCATTCATAGCACTTACTTGTTACTTATAAATTCTCTAAAATTAACAAAATACTTACTATAAGTTCATACCCATGTTTATTTTTGTGTCCACCTATTTCTACTCCACATGAAAAACACTGAAACATAAATAATAAATATTTACTATCAAAATTAGTTTTGAATGAACGATGAACTTGAAATACTTACATATAACAGGGTATTGTTATTATTATTTTGGAAATTTACAAATTGAGAGAAAATATTTAACAAATGAAAAATTGTAGCAGAACAAGTTGTGTTACATATATTTACTATGACACAGGCAGTAATTAGCATCAACTTATTACTTTTAAGACAAAACGACAACTAAGTCATACATAGTAGTCAGATATGTGCTAAAAATTTGAAGACATAATAAGTTCTTAAACAGTAAAGAAAGAAAGCCAACATAAACTCATTTAATTGTAATATTTGATAACCATATATATATTTAACTTTTTTTCATTTCTCATAGAATAAACTGTGGAATATATTTTGAATACTTTAAATAAATGCTTCAGTATATACATACACACATATGTGTTTAAATAAGAAGTGAAAAGTAATGTCTTTGTAAAACTTACTAAGTACAACAAAATATATTATTATAATTAGTCCACCAGTGGGAAAAACCTCTATTTAAAGTGCATCTTTATAAGCATGGCATTAAACAAACTAGCATTTAGTAACAAAGAACATACTGTTTTTACAAGATGCAATATGAAAAACATATTTTAATATTTTTATTTGCTAAGTGTTTAAAACAAGTATTTTTGTTAGATATTAAATACAATGTAAATTTTCACTACATTGGTACATTACGAGTACTTTAAAATGTACAATTACTACACTATTTACTAACGGCAACAGGTAGTGAAAATGCGCATGCTCAAAAGAAGAAAAATTTATATATTTTTCCAGCAGTGATGAATTGTAACCGTTAGGTGGCGTTTAAATATTTGATCCACGATACACTTAAGCCTAATATAGAACACTAGACTAGTAATACGACTAAACGAAGCCGTTATTACATTTAGACGGTGTATTTTGGACACGAGATGACGCTACCCCTTACACGTTCAGTTTAAAAGATAAGGTATTCTACCTTAAGAAGAATAAGAACTTATAATAAATTTATATAAATTGCTAGTATTCTAAAGATATAAGTAAGCAACGTAAAAATCAAAACATTTGATGTTGCTATGTCACTTGCCTGTAAACAAAGGTCAAAATCTTTGCATTGGCTACATCTCACTGTTACTTCTGTAATGTCTTCTTGACAATACTTGCACTGATAGTCTGAGTTAAACCCTATTAAAACGTTTAAAAATACGATTAATACGTTGATTACTTCCCAAAATCAAATTATGATGAAAATATTTTTTTAGTTAACTTAATACATACCAGCCATGTTCCTTTGTCTAAAAACCAACGCCTGATGACGTCACCAATTTCCCACAAATCCCTTCATGGTATCAAGAGAAGGTTTGGGCGTAAAACGCTGTCCAGATGTGCGTTGCGATGTGAGGAATAGATATGGCAGTGAAAAGCAAATAGTATCAGTAGCACTTGTCTGTATTGATAGTTGTGTGTGTGTGTGTTTGCGATGGAAGGGTAGCTACTCCAGCACAAATGTTTTAAAACCATGCATGTATTTACATAAAATTATCGGATTGTTCGTGATGTCACAAGATGATCATTTGTCAGTGTTGACAGTCTTGCTGGTTTCATGGGATGCAATAACTAGATGCAGTATCCCACTTATACTAACTAAATTTATGTTTCCAGTGTAACATGGAATTTATGCAGTGGAGCACTAGTAGACGAATGGAGGCGTAAGTTTTGTATTTAAAAGTTTACCTGCCGGAAACAGCATTATGGCCTATGTGTAACACAATTGTATGTTGTTATTTTTTATAGCATTAATCTAAAGCAAAACTTTTAATGTGATCTTAAAAGTGTGTGTGACAATACATAGACATAAATACATACGATGAAGTGTGCAGAAGAAATGCCCTCGTCGTCCATCCCGAGATCGGCACAATTGCATAGTATACGTTATCTAATGGATTGATTTTGTAACTATTAATAAGAAATAATATTTTCTGCCACAGTAATATTATGTTATAATATGAGACTTACCTATTTTTCATGATGTCATAATATGTCTTCAAGCCTATTTTTGTAATGTAATACAAGTAACCAATCTTAAGATTCTAGTCAAATTTCTCTGATCGTTCTTTGGTCATGTGACCCGGGAGGCTCAGGTACACCCTGGATTTCTACCTGGTTTCTTGACTGTTGTTTTGATTCTTGAACGTAGTAGCTGAAGCCCATATTAGTTCTCCGATTTTGTTCGGTCGGGTAACTAGGAAAATTCATTTCAATATTATGTAACCACTGTATGCTTGGTACAGTTGTTCTTGGATTATCATATACGCGAGTGCCCTTTTCAGGTTATGTTCACGAATATAAAAATGTAGATTTTTTATTATTATTTTCGGCAAATGTTTCGTTTTCTCTCATTCATTATAAACATTCAGTCTTGTACATACAAAACAGTTCCATAGACACCGATAGAAACATATACAGTGCTAATCATATTTTTACATAAAAAACTTCAAAAATAAAATTAACACTATATCTAGCTACAAGTTTGCCCAGTATTAGGTGGCCGTAAATTACATAACGAATTAACTGTATTTAGTGGCGAAAAATATTTTTGTCTATCTTCATCATACATAATAAAGTTTTTCAGTGTTCTTGGAGAAGTATTTTTATTAACATTTTTTCTGGAGATAGTCTATTAGTCTGTTTTGAAGTCTTTCTGACAACATAGGGATGTTTGCATAAGTATGTAGGAAAGTTGTGTTTGTGCATCTGGGGACTCTTTTATGCTTTAGTGACTATTGAATTTTGAATTGTCTGTAGTTTGTTTATTTGTGATTTGGCTACATTTCACCATGCTGGGCAGGCATACTTTACCACTGGACATATGTATGTTTTATAGATTTTGAGTATGTTTTCAGTTGTTGCATCCCTAGTGTTGCCGATCAGACGTCGTACATAATTTCCTTTTTGTCACATTTTATTTCTAATGAGCTGGAGTAACCGTCCGTTGGACGGACGAAATAAAAAATCGTCTGTAACAAAAGATATGAAATTGTGCTTCTATTTTTTTTCTTAACATAATAAACATTAAAAGTGCAATAAAAATACATAAAAGTGGAAACATATAAGGAATAGATACACCTATATTTACGTTTATCTATATACATTTCATTTACATGTTTAGTCCAATTTAGCTTTGAATCGTAGGTTAGGCCCAGGAATTTGGCTGATGTGGCTACCAGGAGAAGAGTTTCATTGGGGTATAATTTTAGGGGCTTGTTTGCTTTGTTAAGTTTCTGCATGACTGGTTTAGTTGTTTTGAATTTCGCAGAGAAATAAAGCAGAGAAATAAGTGTGAAATGGAGACCAAAATTCCACATGAACCACTCGTACTGGTATTGTTAAGAGTAAATATCAGGACGAATATTCTTAATGACTGTACTCACACAATGGCTCAGCGGTAAATCTGCAGGCTTACGATGCTAAAATCCTGGTTTCGATACCCGTGGCAGGCAGAGCATAGATAGCCCATTGTGTAGCTTTGGGCTTAACAACAAACAAGCTAAACTAATCTTACTGACTGCTATTTTTGAAAGTTGTAGCTTCTTGTTTTTTCTGGCTCTGTCTTGAGCTTTTAAAGAATGGTCATACTTGTGTTATAAACTGATGGCCGGTGTTCTACAGATGAGAAGAATATAGACCTATAATACAGTAGTTTGAAACTGATACTGTTTTGAGCTTTCAAAGAATGATCATACTTGTGTTATAAACTGATGGCCGGTATTCTACAGATGAGAAGAATATAGATTTATAATACAGTAGTTTGAAACTGATACTGCAGTTTTGATTTTGACTTTAATTGATATACATAGGGAAAATTATTTTCTAACAAAATTTTATTTAATATTGTAGATAAGTCATAGACATATCAGAGTGATTGTACATAAACTGATTAAACAGATAGTTAGATACGTTTTTTTTTTATCCGTCCACTATAGTAAGGAACAAGCTAGGGTTAGCAAGCACGTGTGTATTTAATCTCATTCAAACGTTTTAATTGCTTTTCAAATTTCTCTTCTGTCCACCAACTACTTAATTTCTCATTCGTTGTTCCTCTACCTAATTTAATATCTTGCAGTTCAGTTCCCAACCTTCTAAAATTTTCCTAAAGTGTTCCCTTCATTATTCCATATTTACTGCTTATTGACACTTCGTTATCATTCTCCTGAAAGTATTCAGTGCTTTCCAAAACTCCTTAGTCGTTTGACTAGTTCCTGCTTCATCTCAGATCTTCTTCCCTCTTTCTTTGTTTATTTTTTATATATAATTGCTGCAGTTTCTTTCTTCTTCTAGCATATCTTTGTTTTTCTCGGGCCTTTGAAACTTTTTTAATCGCTTCATTACATTTTGTTTGCTCATTACATTTTCGATCGAGCCACCCACTTGATCTTCTTGTTTGACCTTTAATTCCAATCCTTTCTAGTGTCATTTTGCAAGCCATATTAATCTTCTCAAAAACATTTCCTGATGTTTTTCTTTGTCCGTTTCATTTGTGTCGAAAATGTTTCTTTATCCCCTCTCCCATTTCAAGTTATATATATTTCAACTTTTCCTATTCACTTTCTTGTCCTTCTTCTTTTATGCCCACTATAATTGGCATATGACCCGGTTCTAACCTATTTTCTACATTCGTCTACTTAATAACTCATTCTGTTTCTTCTTCACCACCGAATCTCCTCTTGTTCTTGCATACGTCCATCTTTCTTCATCGTCCTCATTTAATCTTCCGTTCAAGGTTCTCAAAATTTCATTATCTTTTCCTCCTTTGTCTTCATTTCTTGATCTTATGATTTTCTATACCTTTCCCTGTATGTCCTATAACTTCTTCCTCTTCCATAATATAATCTTGTTCTTTTCCAGTTTTTACACTCATATCTTCTATTAATTCTATGTTTTCTTTCATGCAATCTTTCCTTCAATTTTAATTCCATCTCCTCAATTACTTACTCTACCCCTGATTATTATACATTGGAAAAATTATTTCCTCTTTGTTTTCTTTTTGTATTTCATTGAAATTCCCATCGTCTCTTCCCCCCATCTTCATCTACCCCAAACTTCTTTTAACTACTAAGATACTATCTTATTTTCGTTTTCCTTTTATCTGCCCATTTTCCACTCAAATATGACGTGAAGTATCTTCTCTTTACTATTATTTGACTTTTGTTCCACACGTGTCTTCTTCAGGGTCACCACTTCATGTTTCCAAACATACTCACAAAATTCCACGCAACATTTCAACCACTTCCTATTTTGCTTTTTCTTCTATCTTCTGTATTGTGTTGACCTCCTTTTTCACGCCCTATTACTCTTATTTTCTTACCTTACCGTGCACTTATTTCCCTTAGAGTAAATGGATAAGGTCTACAATAAAACTGTAGATCCAACAGATACTTTACTACCAAAAATGGGTTTGTTTCTACATGATTGATTGAGTTCTTCACAAAGACAGAGACGATATACAAGAGATATACACAAATTACAATCTTTATTACAAACATAATCAAGGATTACACAAAACATGGGCAAGTGTTTATAGTGTGTGCAGAAGTAAAATTCTCATTAAAAAAGTGGCGTTACTTATATGCGCATACAACAAAGGATTTTGCTCAAATGTGTAATTTTATAATATAGTTGCCTAAAGAAAAATACATACGACCTTGTTTCTTATAAAAACACACACCGTGGGCACAATAATAGATTTTATTTGACATGACAATATTACCACAAGATTCATTGTGATAATGGTTTTAAAGAAGCAAATATATATACATATTAAAGAAACAACTAAATTAAAAAGATTTACACATGTAAATCTACCTCATATGTCTTTTTTTTTTTTTGCTTTCCATTCCTTTCATTGTTAATATTAGAGGCGGGTTCCGATCACAGCGTATCAGCTAATAAAAGACGTCATTTGGATATATTTATCGTTATTGACCAATCATTCAAACCACACAGCCAGGAGACTATCCAGTTGGTTCAGTAATGATTGATATCGAGGCTGCTAAATAATTTTTCCTCATAATTTTGTTGCCAATAGGAACTAAAATTGCTAAGTTATTTACTGGTTCAGTTGAATAACAATAATTGTTTACATTCTGTAAGACATGACATGTCTGCTTTCTGATAGTACGATGGAAGGCATGTGAGTTGGACGAAAAGCAGAACAAATAAGTTCTAGTACTTAGTCCTGGTACTGCGTACTGGTAGAATTTCACCCCTGAATGTATATTTGAACTGGAAGGAGAGAGAGTCCCAATTTGGCATGAGCCTCCCTGTAAGCTAAGAAGAAAAAATGTTAAACTAAACGTTAAACTAAAAATCCTCACAGCTAAAAACAATATCTGAAGTTCTATAATTGAATTAATCTGCATAAGGCTGAATCTTATGGAATAGCGCGGCCATTAAATACAAGAACAACTTACTCATGAACAAAACCAGGCTGCTCACGATTCATATCTCACTCATGTGATCCAAGACCACTCTCATTTCAGCACAGGTGTGAGGAACTCCCAGGCTATTACCAGATTTTTCGACAGAAATGACAGCTGTTAGTCTTGGAACATCACGAATGAAGTGAGAGCGCTCTTTCCTGAAAGAAAACACGTTTAACAACCAATACGAGTGATCCCTGCTCCGTGCACTACTAGAATAAGGAGAACGTAAGTGCTAACTTGGTTGACTTTCAGCATTAACAAAAGCTGACAAAAACAGAGTTTATACAAAATAAAAATACATATCAATTAAGGGGTAAGAAACATATGTACCATTCTGTATCAAAATGTCTACCTTTCTCTTATATTCAGATAAACCTAATCACCTCTAACTTTATACTAGATAGTCAATAAAAAATTTACGCACGTATCAATAAAAAAATTGATTGTTTGTTTTAGAATTTCGTGCAAAGCTACACGAGAGCTATCTGCGCTAGCCGTCCCTAATTTAGCAGTGAAAGAGTAGAGTTTGTTTGTTTGTTTGTTTTGAATTTCGCGCAACGCTACACGAGGGCTATCTGCGCTAGACCGTACCCTAATTTAGCAGTGTAAGACTAGAGGGAAGGCAGCTAGTCATCACCACCCACCGCCAACTCTTGGGCTACTCTTTTACCAACGAATAGTGGGATTGACCGTCACATTATAACGCCCCCACGGCTGAAAGGGCGAGCATGTTTTGGTGGGATGGGGATGCGAACTCGCGACCCGCAGATTGCGAATCGAGCGTCCTAACCACCTGGCGAAAGAGTAGAGAGAAGGCAGCTAGTTATCACCATCTACCGCCAACTCATGGGCTATTCGTTAACCAACGAATAATGGGATTGACTGTCACATTATAACGCTCCCACGGCTGAAAGGGGGAGCATGATTGGTAAGACGGGGATTCGAACCCTCTATCCTCAGATTGCGAGTCAAGCGCCCTAACCACCTGGCCATGCCGGGCTCAAGAAACTGAAATAATTCATTCACGCCAACGGAAGAACATTTGTCCAGCAATAATAATAATGTTAAAATAATAATAATAATGTTAAACAACAACTAAATAAAACATAGTAAAACAGAAATTATTTAACAAAGATGCTCTATTCCCTAATAACAATGCGATACAAAAAAAAAGACCCTTTATCGTCGATAACACAAAGTACCAAAATAAAACCCTTTGACAAAGAAATACTTTTCAATCTACGTTTGAAGCACAAAGCATATATAAAATGACAATGACGTATATTACATCCTTAGACAACTAGCGACTTTTTTTCAAACTTTCAAATTTATTGGTTTTTTCTTGTTTGAAAGAATCAACAAATTATAAGCTTGTGCTAGTTCAATTTCTCTGTTGAGCTCAAAAATGGTCCCCCGGCAGGATAGCGGTAAGTCTTCGGATTTACGCCACTAGAATCAGGGGTTCGATTCCCCTTAGTGGACACAGCAGATAGCCTGATGTGGCTTTGCTATGAGAAAACATACATACTGCTGAAAAAATGTACATATAAAAGTGGGGATATCTAACGAAAGTTTTTGTATAAATCGTTAGATTTTTGAAAATAACCTGTTTAGTTAATTCTATATGACATCACTTGCGGTTGAGCGTTAAAATGAAGTAATATTTTTTTAAATTAGTTTATTAATAGAGGAGTTCTACAATATACGGCATGTTGTCTTTTAATCTACTGATATGAATGACGTTTGATTGTTTGTTTGTTTTGGAATTTCGCGCAAAGCTACACGAGGGTTATCTGCGCTAGCCGTCCCTAATTTAGCAGTGTAAGACTAGAGGGAAGGCAGCTAGTCATCACCACCCACCGCCAACTCTTGGGCTACTCTTTTACCAACGAATAGTGGGATTGACCGGCACATTATAACGCCCCCACGGCTGAAAGGGCGAGCATGTTTGGTGGGATGCGGATTCGAACCCGCGACCCTCAAATTGTGAGTCGAGCGCCTTATCCACCTGGCCATGCCGGGCCGAATGACGTTTGAAGCAGGTATTTGGTATTTTCAACCCGAATGGCAATTTATGTAATATATCTAAAAGGTCAGTTCAGAATCCCCAAGGTTCAAACATAACCGTCCCTAATTCTGAGCTACTGACTAGAAGGAAGACGATCAGAAGCACCCACCGCCTACATGGCTACTATCAACCGAATAGTGAAGTTAACTGTCATTTTTATAAAGCAACCACAATTCAGGCGGTATATCTTGGGTTCGAATTTTAGATCTTCTTATGTGCAGTCCGGCATGCTAACCACCAAACCACGCTAAGCTCCGTTATAAAATTAAAACTATATCTTATGCACCAACATGTCGGGTGAGTTTTAGTATTGAGATCAAGGTTTCGTTGACATTTGTGTACAAGAAAGAGTAGTTGAAAGGCTATTATATACTCTTTTGTCTTTTACTGGAAATTTATACCGGGCTATTCAAAGAATGTTGTGATTTGAATCACCATCAGTCCTATCGTAATGTACTATAAGAGTGTTTAGATTGCTATCGTCTAAAAGTATTTCATAAGGTAAAGAAATCCTAGGCACAATATGATCACTGTCACACATTAACATATAGTAAAGAAGTCTTAGGCACGATATGATCACTGTCACACATTAACATAAGGTAACGAAATCCAGACCACAATATGATCACTGTCACACATTAACATAAGGTAAAGAAACCTAGGCACAATATGATCATTGTCACACATTAACATATAGTAAAGAAATCTTAGGCACGATATGATCACTGTCACACATTAACATAAAGAAATCCAGACCACAATATGATCACTGTTACACATTAATATAAGGTAACGAAATCCAGACCACAATATGATCACTGTCACACATTAACATAAAGAAATCCAGAGAACAATATGATCACTGTCACACGTTAATATAAGGTAAAGAAACCTAGGCACAATATGATCACTGTCACACATTAACATAAAGAAATCGAGACAACAATATGATCACTGTCACACGTTAATATAAGGTAAAGAAACCTAGGCACAATATGATCACTGTCACACATTAACATATACTAAAGAAATCTTAGGCACAATATGATCACTGTCACACATTAACACATTGTAAAGAAATCTTAGGCACAATATGATCACTATCACACATTAACACATTGTAAAGAAATCTTAGGCACAATATGATCACTGTCACACATTAACATAAAGACATCCAAACCACAATATGATCACTGTTACACATTAATATAAAGTAACGAAATCCAGACCACAATATGATCACTGTCACACATTAACATATAGTAAAGAAATCTTAGGCACAATATGATCACTGTCACACATTAACACATAGTAAAGAAATCTTAGGCACAATATGATCACTGTCAGACATTAACATAAAGAAATCCAGACCACAATATGATCACTGTTACACATTAATATAAGGTAACGAAATCCAGACCACAATATGATCACTGTCACACATTAACATAAAGCAATCCGGACAAAAATATTATCACTGTCACACATTATCATAAAGAAATCCAGACAACAATATGATCACTGTCACACGTTAATATAAGCTAAAGAAACCTAGGCACAATATGATCACTGTCACACGTTAACATATAGTAAAGAAATCTTAAGCGCGATATGATCACTGTTGCACATTTATATAAGGTAACAAAATCCAGACCACAATATGATCACTGTCACACGTTAACATAAAGTAAAGAAACCTAGGCACGATATGATTACTGTCACATATTAACATAAAGAAATCAAGACCACAATATGATCACTGTCACACATTAAGGCAAAGAAATTCCAGGGCACAATATGATCATTGTCACACATTAACACATAGTAAAAAAATTCCAGGGCACAATATGATCACTGTCACACATTAACATATAGTAAAAAAATTCCAGGGCACAATATGATCACTGTCACACATCAAGGTAAAGAAATTCCAGGGTACAATACGATCATTGTCACAGATTAAGATGATTCCTTGTGACTATCCAACAAGCAATACTATTCCAGCTTGAAGCGAAGCATTAGTCGAACAAAGAAATCGAAAACCTTGCCCATGTGAACAGTTAACTGGGAGAACATTAGTATAGTTTAAAAATATAGGCACACATTTGAACTCTTTGAAACAGTGAAAATGTGTTATTGAACTTAAATTGTATGATAATAATTGTGGAGTACTTTACAACAACAAATTAAGACTCTGAGTTACCTGTTATATTGAATACAGTGCTCCTAGCGACTTAGAATAATCAAACAGACAGTGTCATTAATTTAACACTGGAAATTAACTACCAAATTATGATTTTCTCAGATATTTACCTTAAATTAAAAAGAGAAGATTCCAAGGGAATAAAAATCGCTATGAAACAAAAAGGATGGATAAAGTCCAGCTGTCCAGTACTAGTCCTATGAAGGAATCACGTCTTCTACTGTTATCTACACATTTGTTCAGTTATGTAATGATCCTACGAATAAGTAATCAATAAATGGAAAAGAAGAGTTGGCACTCGATGTAACCCTTAATACTAAGTTTAGATATAGATTGGTATAGACAAAGTGAATTAATGTTCTAATGCAAGAACGACCTCAGTCATCTGAACTTCAAGAAGAACGTGTCTGAAACTGATGACGATCCTAATCATATCAAATTTCACCGAGGAAAACTGTTCTAATTCATGGTCAAGGTTTGTTTGTTTTAGCGCAAAGCTACGTAATAGAATACCTGTGCTGTGGCCCCCATGGGTATTCGAACTCCTCATTTTAGCATTGTAACTTTGTAAACTTGACACTTACCTACTGAGGTTTTTTTATTTTGTTTGTTATTAAGCACAAAACTATACAATGGGCTATTTGTGCTGTACCCACCTCTAGTATCGAAACCATTTTGCGTTGTAAACCATCAGACTTATCGTTGAGCCACCGGGGTTGGTGGGGTGGGGGTCACTGAGGGGGCTCCTTGGCCAAAGATAAGAAAGAAAATAAAACATCTTATGAAATATTTAGTGTATGGACAAGTTAAGAGGCTTTAAGAGATTTAAGTCAACTTACGGCATAGGTTTGTTTGGAATTAAGCACAAAGCTACACAATGGGCTATCTGTGCTCTGCCCACCACGGGTATCTAAACCAGGTTTCTAGCGTTGTAAATCCGCAGACATACCGCTGTGCCACTGGGGGGGCTACGGCATAGGAAGGTACATGAATTATAATATATTAGATATGTAAGTTTTTATTTGTAATAATTGTATTTGTTTCGCCATAATAATTGTGAAAACAAAAACAAAACAGTATTTTGTAAAGCATCTTATAAGTTCAAAGTTTTGGCCGTTAGATATTTAATGTTTTTTTTATATTTTGATTAAACTGCATCTTAAAAAAATTTTTCGAGGGCGATATCGTGTAGAATATACAGGAAGTTGAGTTTAGTGAAACTAGAAAGAATTTAGAACTTAGTTAGTATAACGTAGTGTTTCGTGTATTGTCAACAATTCTCAAAATTTAGGACTAGCTCCTTATATTTGTGTTTCATAGCTTGTGTAGATCTAGTGAGAGATGTAGCTCTTGATACAGTAATTCGGTAGCAGTTGTCAATTGCAAATTTAGTTTCAGTTTTGTTTTAGCGTGAACTTGTACAATAACTTATTCGCGAGGATCAATTCATGAATTTTAGAGATATTAAAATATTATTTTCCCAATCAGGCATAAAATGTGTTTATAATTTTTTCATTCACGTAAAAATAAGTTGTTTGTTTGAAGTTAAGCACAAAGCTACACAATGGGCTATCTGTGCTCTGTCCACCACGGATATCGAAACCCGGTTTGTAGCGTTGTAAGTCCGCAGACATACCACTGTGAAAATAAGTTGTACTGTTATCTGTCTGTGATTTATAGCAAAGTCACATAGGGTGTCTGCTATGTCCACCGAGGGGAATCGAACCCCTGATTTTAGCGTTGTAAATCCGTAGACTAACCGCTGTCACACCAGGGGACTGTACTGCAAAAAAAACATGATTAAATCATTAACGTGTGACCAAGTTGGGAAACTTAAATTTACATATTACAATTTTAACATTTTTATTTTATTTTATGACTTTGGCCACAGGGGAATCACACGCTCTTCACACAATCGGAACATCGCTCGGGCTTTTCCATCTTTATAGTCTCAAGCAATTTGTGCATATGACGAAATAAAAGGGTTGAACTTATTTTCCACTGCATTTTTCTTTAAACCAATCAGCGTAAAACTGCGACAGCAACCAAAAGTTGAACTATACTTTCCGTTAAAATAATGTTTGAATAGGTATCGTTAGTACCATCTGTTTCTCTCAAGATTGTTTGTTTGTTCGTTCAACTTCCGCGCAAAGCTACTCGGGGGTCTATCTATCTGTCTCTAATTTTGAAGTGATAAAATCGAGGATGTGCAGCCAGTCAACATCACCAACTCTTGGTCTTCTCATATTACCAACGGATTGACCGTTACATTATAACGCCCCCAAGACTTAAAGGACTAGCATGTTGGTTGACGGGGAATAAGAAGAAATCTACACAATGGGCTATCAGCACTCTGTCCACAGCGGGAATCGAAAACTCAATGTTAGCGTTATAAGCCCGTGGACATACTGCTGAGCCACTTTTGAAGGTTAGTTTTCGTTTTCTGATTTGCTTTAATATGATGATTAACTCGTTCAAACATGTCAGGACCGCAATGTACTACTAGTTATAGTAATCAAATGTTAATTTAATATATATATATATATCCTTCGTATTTTTCACGAACAGGTCCAGTAAAAGATCCACTGATTCGTGACTATTGACAATTCATCTTCATTAATGTTTCTAAGTAGGTTCAACGGACTTACAACGCTAAAATCCGGGGTTCGATTCTATGCGGTGTATAAACCACAAAGTGTAATCTTAAGGTAAAAATATGTTCATAGTCTTTTTATAACCCCCCCCCCCTACACACACACAGTGGCTCAGCGATAAGTTTGAAAACTTATAATGCTAAAAACCAGGCTTCGATACCCGTGGTGGGCACTACAAGTGGACAAACCAACCTTTTATAAAGTATGGTGGTGACTTTGATACTTTCTTGATATCAACTTTAATATGTTCTGGGTTTGGTTAATATATCTGATGTACATTACAAGTCAGTAAAATAAAAAATGGCGATGTTTTTGAGACATTTTAACGTAAAGGAAGTTACTTATTCTTATAATTGTATCAGAACTCACGAGTTTTATAACATGAAAGTTCTTTCTTTTTTGCCAATGTTTTAGAAAAAAAAACAGAGAAAGTATAAGGGTCACCAAATCTGACATATATATTTTTTAGAAATCAAAACCAAACACACTTTTGAGTGGTTTGTCACACAAAATGCAGCGTCTCGACCAAGTGGTGTCCAATTAAAAGTGTGGTGCAAAATTATATTAAAAAATATGTGTCACATCTTATGTTCATATATTGGTTTAACTTCATTTCAACAATTGATAAAGCCACATTGTTCTTGTTCCATCTTTCACATTTGAATGACATGTGTGCTATTTTGGTTCTCCTTTTTACATGCTATTTTTTCAATTTTTAAAGCAAACCTCGATAATTACATTCAAACATTTAACACTGGACTTTTATTTGCATGTATATTATTATGTTTTTTATCTTCTAAGAGATACAGAATATCAATCTTTATATTTCAACTATAATTATCACATTATCAAGGCAACATTGAACAATGCATTCCCATCTTTGGAAATTTAAGACTAAGTATACCTTTCAAGCTCTTGTGTGAAAGTACTTATTAAGATGAACATCTTAACTGCTCGTGTCAAATGAATTTAGACCATTTAAGCTTTAACTTGATAACGCATTAAGCTTAGTCCTAGACTGAAGTTTTTCGATTATTTCCAATTTTCCATCTTTTTTTCTGGGTTTATATAAATAATTTAAAAATCCCTTTTTTGATAACTTAATCACCATTAACAGCGACAAATACTATATCTATAATGTAAATAAAATATGATAATTTAAGTTTCACCAAAGCAATCTGACTGTACTTTCGCTCATTATGGGTTGTACAATATTCTACTATGTGTAAAGTAGGCTTATTGCAGCTTGATACACTTTTGACCTGATAATCCCAGCATTAACATGTTGATTTATATGTTAGTAATGGAATAATTATTAAAGTGTTTTTATTAAAGTAATGTGAATAGTTGTTTGTTTCGGATATTCGCGTAAAGCAACACAAGCAGTGCTAGCAGTCCCTAATTTTGAACTGACAGTCAAGAGAGAATGGCAACTAATCAACAGCATCCACCGCCATCGCTTGGACCACTCTTATAAAATAGAGAGTTTTGACCGTCACCCAAAGTGCGGAGTGAGTTTTCGTGGTAACGAGCCGCGAACCATAAACCCTCGGATTCACAGTCCGAATACGCTAATCACTAAGCCACACCCGGCTCCGGTATAGTGTAAAAGAAAGAACAGACAGTGTAGAATGTGGACTTGTTTCGTAAATGTTAGTAATTTTTTTTATTGTGTAGAACCTGCTGCGTTTGCTACATTATACTTTTCTGTTGATAAAAGTCAAAAAAAAAAGAATGCTTTTTTTTTGGAAAAATCTAACAAAGTGTTTGAAACTAGAAGTTCTGGTACATACTGCACTAAGAAACAAAAACACCTCGTTTGAGCCAAACAAATCACTATTTAAGAGTTAAAAAATTTTTAAACATGAGCTAGAGATGAGAAGAATATCAGAAAATACATAGGCTAATAAGTGATAAATTAGTGATAATGCTAAAAAAAACAAACAAACACGTACCCGTGATTGCACCACAATAGGTCGTAAACTGATAACTTGAAAATTGAGATTATTATTAAACAGATCGACTTTTCTTTGTAATAAAGTATATAATTTACTAACTATTAACAACAAATGGGATATTATAGTTTCCCCCATTGTTACAAAAACATAACAGTTCACTGCTACGTGCATGTATTTCGAAATAGAAATATGATAACAGATATTCACGTACATAGGTAACACATTAAAATAGTAGTCTATAATAAGCGCAGAATCCGATTGTAACTTTTCTTTATGGATAGTAAAATGAACAATTAGGATTAGCCTAATGCTGTAATACATATATATATTTAATAATAGAAAAACTTCCAAAAATACCGTTAACAGCAAGGGAATTGTATATGGCGATTCAACGCATTCTGATCATTATAAACTTTAGTTATGTTTTTTGTAATGATTTATGATATTAAGTACTTCTATTCAGTATATTAAGAAACATTGTCTTCAATTAACTTATAGGGTACTTTTTATACTTTTGATCAGAAGTTCTTATTGATTCACAATAAATATATTTCTAATTTTTCTTATTCAAACATTCCGTTACATACAGATAGAGAAAGGCATAATGCAGTCTTGGTGAATTAATGTTAAAAATAAACGCTTGTCATTACAAAAGTAGATAATGGGCCAATTGCCTAACGAAGTGGCTAAGCCATATATATGATAGTTGAAACCATGCAAGGCAGAAAGTAACTATTACTTTTATGATACTTGAAACCATGCAAGGCAGAAAGTAACTATTGCTTTTATGATACTTGAAACCATGCAAGGCAGAAAGTAACTATTGCTTTTATGATACTTGAAACCATGCAAGGCAGAAAGTAACTATTGCTTTTATAATACTTGAAACCATGCAAGGCAGAAAGTAACTATTCATTTTATGATACTTGAAACCATGCAAGGCAGAAAGTAACTATTGCTTTTATGATACTTGAAACCATGCAAGGCAGAAAATAACTATTGCTTTAATGATACTTGAAACCATGCAAGGCAGAAAGTAACTATTACTTTTATGATACTTGAAACTATGCAAGGCAGAAAGTAACTATTACTTTTATGATACTTGAAACCATGCAAGGCAGAAAGTAACTATTACTTTGTGATACTTGAAACCATGCAAGGCAGAAATTAACTATTACTTTTGCCATTTTCTTTATCCATGGTTTAATCTTTGCTGGTATTAAGTACAAACTATCTTCCCTTCCCCCTACTCCATCCCGGAATGTAGAGAATCTATAACTACTGACCAACAAGCAACCATTAACAAATCACTTACAACGCACGTGACAATTGATTCCAAACAATTGGAGTATTCTTAAACGTTCCTCTTTACGACCAGGTGGTCACTAGGACGTCCCCTCCAGCCCCAAACTATTGTACACATATAACAACAACTATATATATATTATTCTACCTCCAGGTTTATTGGTGCTTACACTCACCATCATATGTATATCACTCAGAAGGGCGCGAGAAAGAAGGAACCACACCGATTTAGGAATTCAAAACTTACTTTGCAGTTAAAAACAGACCAGTGTTTACAAGAAGTGAAAAAATATAAAGTCATTGCACCAATCGCAACTGCTTTAGGATTACGTGGTAAAAAAAACAACAAAAGACGATTTGTTATATCTGTTAATATTTATGATAGCGTTCTTACTAGTTGCCTTCAGTTTTACCTATTTTTACAATATATATAAAACAATGTCCACTTACATTTGCTATATTATGCAGGACGGTCGAAAAGTTAAGTCAAGTCAAGAGTCAATTAATTCTATGGGCTTAGAAATAACGTTTCGTTCAACACCCACTACTGTAAAAGTCTGACTGGTTTTTACGGTATTTTTACCCTTTCTGAATAAATCTAGGAAGTATCATTAAGGAAATTGTGGCAATTGTAAAAAATATATCAAGGTTTGTTTTATGAAGACAGTGAAAACTGGTAAAAACCGCAAGCCAAAATCAGCTGTAATATCAATTACTGAAGTAGAAAGATTGTGAAGCTAATAATTGAAGCCAATTACCATTAACCAACCATATAATTGGGGCAAATTACCATTAACCAAACAAGTGATTGGAGCTAATGACCATTAGTCAAACAAGGAATTGGAACTAGTATGTAATCATTCTGAAATTTCCCAGAAAAGTATAAGCTACACAGATGTTTCTACATCAGTACATTATAGGACTTGGTGTGAAGTTCAGTTATGTTGAAAAACTTATCTGCACGCTGAAAACAGATTATGGAAAAAAAATTGAGAATGACAAACACTGGTTCTTCTGGCACAAACAACAGAAGAAAGTTTAGGCTCATGTTAGAATGTTTGAAATATCACACTAAACGAGCAACTTACTAGTCCTACATGTCAATAGTTGCTCTGTAAGCAGTGTCATCCCAATAAAGCATGGGTGTGAAATAAAGTAGGGAAAACCGAAATTGCTTCTTATGATAAAAGATCCACACCAATGTGTGTTCTTGCACTTGGTGCTTGTAATTGTAAGAAAACATACAGAAGACGAAGATATATGTGTAGAGTTAATGGACTTAGTGAATTGAGAGCTGTGCTTGTATGGTAGGCAAAGACTGCCAGAATCCCAAGGCAATGTTACCAATGTCGGATTCCGATTAGGAGGATTAGCTGAGAGACATTTGCAATATTAGTAAAATCCAAAATGAAATATTAAGATTCCTCATATATAGCATTTTTTATATTGATACATACTCTATCGTACTATTGTATCACATAATTAAAAATGTTGATCTTACATGTTTTGTCTAGCTAACACATCAGGAACTATACATTCATTGTAGTCATTTTCATTTGAAATGTTCCTTAGACATCATTCCTTCAAACTATATTGTCAGACCTTTTGTCAGTGTGTTTACCATGTTTATGTACTGTTTACATATTACTGCTAAATAAAAATGAAAGTTAAAATAATTAGTAGTCCATACATAACTGTGAGGTAACTTAATTTTTGAACAACCTTGTATATCAGAAGAAGCAAAAATGAATCACTTAGTTTCACAAAAAAAACTGTTCTTACTGCAAGTTAAAGTTATTTAAAAGACGAAAATCCTCAGTAGTGACTTTTCCCATGGACAAAAATAATATTAAAAAATATTTATGGTATTCTGTTTGTTCGTGCTATTAGTGCTCTATCAACAGTGGGTATCGAAACCAGATTTTTTGCGTTATAAGCCCCCAGAGTTATCGCTGAGCCACCTGGGGATATGCTATTTTAAAGATATATATATATCAAATGTAACATTTTCTTGTATATGAGCGATGACTTAGCATTGTATCATAAAATGTATTTTTCAGTATTTACTAGACGAATATAAAATTTAATGTAATCCAACATGAAAAACAATAACATTCCCATAACTGTCACTCCCATTCTCCTCCAATATTCCAACTACGTACGTTTATGTACTATTTTAACGGTTTTAAAGCACTAATAAGTTCAGAGCGAAACGATTTTACTTCTTGGACAAAACAATTGATGTAGTTTCAGCCATCACCCTTTAAAGTTGCTCTGAAATATGTTTGTCATTTAACTATACAGTTTTAAGTTTCATCTACCAATAAGTAAAAGACTTTGTGCCGAACAAATGAAACAAATACTTGATTCCTACAAGAAACAAGTCCGAAAACATTACTATTTGATAATAACAGTATTTTAGAAATATCGCAAAATAAATGACAGTATCTATATATATATATATATATTTCCCAGAAAGAAATAGGCGCGTCTTTTTTTTTTTTCGCATCTTCATTTCAAACAATAGCAAATTACGAGAACAGTGAACAGAAGCTGTCTACGTGCTCTCTTGTTTTTTAATTATTTCCCACAGCACAGTTGAAGGCAGACAAGACATTCTTACTGGTGCTTCACTAGCTAGGAAATTCTCCTGTGCGTGGGCTGGGTAGGATAATAAGAACAATGAAAAGCTTCGTCCACGATGTTGATGAATAACCAATGGGCTGACTCTTCCATTTACAATATGACGTAACAATGAGTGAGGTCACATTATGTATATATAATTACAAACAGTCTATTTCTACATGGGATTTTTAAGAAGTCTTTTCTGACGAAAGTCGTAGACCTTCCGGCAGAAGAACACCATTTCTGAAGAAACCCATTCTGGTGGAAGTCGGCTGACACGGGGATACTTCCCTTCTGGTTTAGGAACCATGGAGATCTCGGGGTGGTGTTTTTCCTCGGCCAGCTTCACACCTTTACGATACCTGTTCCAAGGGTTAAGAAACAATACAAAAGGTATTGCAAAAAATAATTATCGTAGTTCGTATCAACGTGACACACACACACACTCACGTATGTCACAAACTCTATGCTTAACATCTAAATATAACTATTATTGTAAATATTTGCTAATTCCTAAATTTCAATATAAAAATAATACCTCACACATAAAAAATACCCTGGAAAGACAAGTAGCTATTTTTAACATCTAAATATAACTATTACTGTAAACATTTGCCAATTCCTAAATTTCAATAAAACAATAATACCTCACATATAAAATAATTCAATACCGAGAAACAAAACAATGAAAAGACAGCCATTTCTGACAACAACAAAAATTAAAAAAGCTCAGACACTGTCTAAAAAAAACTTCAACTTAACAGTTAGTTACTTTACGTCAAAATATATTTGGAAACTAAACTAAAAATGTAACTTACAAACATTTATTTTTCCACAAGAGTAAATGAACAAGAACATAAAATGGTGTATATTTTATACTTTTAGGAATATAATCTACACATTGAAAATGAATACAGTTGTAATAGTTTATAAATAAAAAATAATGAGTTATTTTACAATGATATCACTAACAGTCTTAAGATTAATGCATTCAATCGGTATATCAACATTTTGAAGAAAAAAAATGCCTTTGAAATTATCAATCTTACTTGAAATTTTATATAAGTTTAAAATGTTCGCGTATCTGCACATAACCATCCCTCCAAACAATAAACATAGTTTACAACCATGTCCCCACGGCTGGTTACAGACGATAAACATAGTTTAACCAGCTGTAGGGAGATTATTGTACAGTCAATAAATATAGTTCAGTGTTTATCGTCTGTAACTAGCTGTGGGTAAGTGATTGAGTTTATAATCACCTCCTCACAGACAGATAAAGACGATAAACATAGTTTACAATAATCTCACTACAGTTCGTTACAGTCAGTAAACATAGTTTACAATCACTTACCCACAGCTAGTTACAGTTTCATTCCACAGCGATGCTTGCGAATATTGGCCAAATCTACTAACCATTTATTCACACCACTAACTAGGCCTTACTTCTACACATAACTTTTCCTCAGGGACACATTGTTCTACACCGGAGCTTTTTAATGGGTGAGAAGCTCCTTGATTTTTCGGCCCGGAATCTTAACTTATATATACCGATATATTTAAAACAGAAAATAGTATATTTAAAAATTCAAACACGATTACACTACAGGAAATCTAATGGACTTAAATCAATATTTTGATTTGAATTTATAATAAACAGTTCACGAAAGAAAGGGCAGACGATAGATTTTAATATGAATATTATACTTTTGTTTAACAAAGAAGTAGCCCTAGTTGAAAGTTTGAAAAAAGATAAAAACGTTTTTTGTTGGTCGTAGTTTAGTTGGAAATTAATGAACATTGTTTATAATGTTTATGTTGACTCCATGTTTCCAAATACAAATAAGAATATTGAATCTGTTCATAATCCCTGAGGTTATGAAAATTATATGGCATAAAGTCACGAAAAAAAAAAGGTTCTCAGGCATAAAAAATTCTAAGATAGACTATAGGTTGCTAGGCGACTGTTTGTTCAAGTCATCCAAGACAGTAATGGTCAAACAAGCGATATTTAAAAACAGATGACGTTTATCATGCAGTGTAGTCACGCGCCGACCAGTATTCATTCTGCACGGAAATACTCCGTTACTAATTGGAGAAAGAAGCAAAAAACAAAAAAAGTCACCCGTGCCCGAGAACCAAGCACTTTACATATCCTAAAGGTCAACATTTTTTATCTAAAGTTAAGACGTTTCTTTATTACTCTAAGAATCTAGCGCTAGTAAATGTGTACCTGCAGTACTCTGTAAATGTAAGGACGTAGCATTTGTCTTCGATGCATGCCACGCTATTGACATCTCTGTGTTTAGAAGCGAAAATTTCGTCTTCCATGTCCTGCGGTCTACGGCCTTGTTCAGTGTGCTCGGGTCGATAGTACCACATTAAGCTCATCATCATTTCACCTATAGAAAAAACAAATTGAGCTTGAAAAGCCAAGTTCAAAACAACCAAAGGCAATGCAAACCAATACTAACATTTTCTATCAAAATCAAACCTTCGTCAATATCAAAGTTCACTACAGAAAAATCATGAGAGACCCAACAATAGTACACAAATGATAAATTACAAAAAATTAACTATAGAAGTATCCAAATTTGGAAAAACTAAACTGGACCTTACACTAGTAATAAATTTACTACAGAAAAACCAAACTGGACCTTACAGTAATATCGAATTTACTATTGAAAAACCAAACTGGACCTTACAGTAAGTATTAAATTTACTACAGAAAAACCAAACTGGACTTTACGAGTATTAAATTTACTACGAAAAACCAAACTGGACCTTACTGAAGTATTAAATTTACTACAAAAAACAAACTGGACCTTACTGAAGTATTAAATTTACTACAGAAAAACCAAACTGGTAAACAAGTCGATAATTGAAGGATTAAATAGCCTGATGTTTTACACTATCTGAGGATATTGTGTCTATGTTCTTAAATCGACTTCTTACACACATAAATAATGAACAAAGTTAAACACAATTCAGTTATTCAAACACATCTGGATGTTTCAAATTAGTTATAAACCGTACAACAATGCAATGTAATTTTTAATAAAATGTCGTATATATACTTCAAATTATTATTATCTACATGTATACTGTTAAACTACTGGAAATATTTGTAACTA
Organism: Limulus polyphemus; assembly: GCF_000517525.1. NCBI lineage: Eukaryota > Metazoa > Arthropoda > Merostomata > Xiphosura > Limulidae > Limulus > Limulus polyphemus. The sequence goes on along the minus strand of NW_013668194.1, from coordinate 77,513 downwards.
GGTTCACCTTTAAGATAATCAGTTTTGGTTGTATGAGTTGAGAAATATTATTAGTATAATTTCTTAATTAGGGTTCTCAACAACGAAAAGTTTCATTCACCATAATATAATAATTATTTCTGAATAAAAGATAATTTTATATTATTTATCTTCCTATAACACTTAAAATAGGTCTCCAAATTCGATGACTAGGAACCCACTTTGAGACTAATAATGGTTGGAGACGGTTTGAATGGGTAATGAAGAAAAACTTTAAT
>NW_013668194.1:73988-76356 GCF_000517525.1 Limulus polyphemus | reverse complement strand
AACTTTAATATAAGTTTAACATAACAGCAAATGTACAACACTGTCATTTTAAACAAAGAACTCAACATAAGCAAACGAAAAATCAAGGAATCCATCTTAATTGAACAAAACTACTCTAAACCAATACCCCGGGGTGCCAAGATACCTCTTCTAAGTTTTGCAACAGTATCCGGTCATGTGACCTCTTTGTTCAATACTGTATATATATATCTTCGTGTCAGTGTAAATTACTTGTACCCGATGATGACAAAACCTTGTCGAAACGTTGTACATTTGCTGTTCTGTTAAACTTATATTAAAGTTTTTTTCATTACCCATTCAAGCCGTCTCCAACCATTATTATATTAGGTCTGTTATTAAGTTGCACTGAAGCATTGCGAAAAAAACAACCTATATACATATGTATGTTTTTACTATTTATATCTATAACAATCTGCAAACGATGTTCTTCAAATAATACGCATATATTTGAACACATTTGTTTCCAAGCTCTTTATGCTGGCTTTTATAAAGTCGATTATTTAATCTTCTTCTGCTTCTATGTTTCAGTGTACTTAAGTCAATTGAGAGCCGATACACGAGTATATTTTCGAAGTTTAATCCAAGGTCCGGAGAAGATCAAACTGGATTTAAATTAAGCCTTTTGTATCCGACTAGGGCTTAAATGCAGCTTGCTTACTAGTGCTGAGTAGTTCACTTGCAGGGTAGAATGTACTGACAGTTAATTTTGTCTTGTTTATTAAAACATTCTGATGTAATCTCAGAGCATCTCTTCGGCAATGAAAAAGTGCAAAACACAAATGAGTTGAAATAATTCAAGATTATTGTTCCTGTCCCCAATTTAAATACTAGCCACCCCCCCCCCTTCTGTGTGACTTAAAAGGGAATTTAGATTAGACCAGATGCAATCAGAATGAAGTAATCTCTCTAAACTATTTTCAATTTGTACTTTTGCCTCACATTCGGGTACGCTGATCTCCTCCCATAGATTATATCTTGGTGCTGCCATCTGTTGGGTAAACTGTATACATAGAATTAAAGAAATTTCTCTCTAAGCTTCCTGTCCTTGGGGTTGGTAACAACAATACTTTTTCCCACATATTTGAGTATAAAGAAGACGAATGTATTTGAAAGTGTTAGTAAATCGTTGCTTGTTAATTTATGACTTATTGACATAATGTGCTTCCATATACAAGTACCAGTTAACATGTTATTTCATTCATTACCAATATACAAGTTATAGTACAACGTATACAACTACACTTATAGGCTGCGTCCAGGGGTAGATTGTCCATAGGGACACCGGGCAGTTGTCCGGTGAGTCGATGCATTTGACGCATTCTTGGAAATTTTAACTTTTAATTGTTTAGTCAGAATGCAGCAAGTGATATTCTCTAGGCTGGTCCTTTAATCCCAATCCGCCCTTGCCTGTGTCTATAGAATAACTAGGTAAGACAGAAATAGATTTTACCATATCATTATGATTCTCATCATCTTCCGGGTCTTCCCATAAGTCTACCAATTTCGCGACAAAACGTATACAACTACAGCTATAAACTGTCTCAGCACAATAACTAGGTAAGACAGAAACAAATATTACGACATTAATCGAATTCTCACCATCTTCCGGGTCTTCCCATAAGTCTACCAATTTCGCGACAAAACGTATAGAACTACAGTTATAAACTGTGTCAGCACAATAACTAGGTAAAACAGAAACAAATATTACGACATTAATCGAATTCTCACCATCTTCCGGGTCTTCCCATAAGTCTACTACTTTCGCGACAAAAGGGAGGTCTGTCTTTTTTGGACCGGACTTCAAGAGGACACAGTCTTTAACCCGTATGACATCACCCTCCAGGTGGCGCATGGAAAGGAAGCACTTCATAAAACGGGGTGGGTTGTCGTTCTATAGAATCGAAATATGAAATTGGGTTAAACAAACAGAATAACTGTGAACGAAATATAACTATTGAGAACGTATGCATTTGATAAACATATTCCTCACTCTGATTAAGTAAAGGTTGTTGAAGAAAACCTAATGCACGGATTCTGATGAGTTGAAAGAAAAACTGGCGGAACAAATTGCCTTTTACTCGGATTAATTGGTCACTATTTGATTTTAATAAAACGTTTAGTGAGGAATTTCATGTTTGTTGTTCGAGCAAATGAATTAACGAACCATATTAAGTTAAATCGAAATTTAAGGAGAGAAGTGTATTAACTTTCCTAATAGGCTTAGTACGGCTCACCCAGTTCCTAGAGTACTACAAATAACATTATTTTTCAATATCAGAATTAGATAAAAAAATAATCCAGTATTTGTTCTTAAATATACGAAATCAATTTTCAATCTGAAACATCT
>NW_013668194.1:72322-73631 GCF_000517525.1 Limulus polyphemus | reverse complement strand
GAAACACTTTTAGAGTGGTCAAGCCATTGCCACATTGCCATTCTTAGGGGGGTTTAGGGGAATGCCCCCCAGAAAATGTTTGAAAATTCAATGCTATGAGATTGAATCTTGAGCCATTTAAACTAAAAATACTGTATACACACAACGTAATGTATTGAATTAAATGAAGAAAGTTTTAATACATAAGTTGTAGCTATACATCCAAGAAAAAGTGGTTAGGTCATGGCCTAACTGGCCTTACCGCTTTCTATGACCCTGATTTGAATGTATGAATATTTTATCTCGAGGCCTGGCATAACCAGGTGGTTAGGGCGCTCGACTCGCAATCTGAGGGTCGCGGGTTCGAATCCCCATCACACCAAACATGCTCGCCCTTTCAGCCGTGGGGGCGTTATAATGTGATGGTAAATCCCACTATTCGTTGGTAAAAGAGTAGCCCAAGAGTTGGCGGTAGGTGGTGATGACTAGCTGCCTTCCCTCTAGTCTTACACTGCTAAATTAGGGACGGTTAGCGCAGATAGCCCTCGTGTTGCTTTGCGCGAAATTCAAAAACAAACAAAATATTTTGTCTCGATAAGGCTTGTTCATACTTTTCCCAAAAATCGATCAGTTTTTGGTAAAATCACACTACCTACGAAACGGCAAAACACATCAATACGAATTTCTAATACTTGCCTTTTCACCATGCCTTTATATAAAATCGGCTGTGATTTTCACGTGACTTGCTGTTTTGCATATTTAAAATCGTTTTAATATTATGAACTCGGCCCTCTGCATACAGATGTAAAACTTTTGCACTGCATTAAATTTTATCAGTGATTGAAGAATCTATAAATGAAAACATGAGAACAGAGGTTCTCAAACTTTTCAGTCAGGGACCTTTTTTTTTTTTTGGAGGGAAAGATGTATATATATATATGACCCCACCAGGTAATTAAAAAGCAACCGAAAGTAACTACTTAAAAAAAAAAAACAACAAAAATAATACAATAACACGGGATCGTACGCAGAATGTTTGAGAAGGAGTTTCTAATGCTAATTCTATGGGGGTCTGGGGCATGCCTCCCCCGAAATTTTGTAATAAATGGGTGCTATGAAATTAAACCTGGAAGCAATTTTGCATGAAATATAGCTTAAACAATTGTATGTCTGTTCATATAAAATCCGCAAACATCCAATGGAAAGTCAACAAATCATCATTCTGTTTTGTAACATTGCATGGGAAGCTAGACTTAAATTAACATAAATATGTATGTTTTATTATAGTAAAGTGCTGTGCTATCTACATGCAGAGTAGGTTTTAACTGTT
>NW_013668194.1:70264-71884 GCF_000517525.1 Limulus polyphemus | reverse complement strand
GTTTTGTAACATTGCATGGGAAGCTAGACTTAAATTAGCATAAATATGTATGTTTTATTATAGTAAAGTGCTGTGCTATCTACATGCAGAGTAGGTTTTAACTGTTAGATTATATTACTAAGTTAAACAACTCTATACAACAATAGTATATTAACCATTTCAATCATTGGTTATCATATACGTACATGTAGGTACTACTGAAGTAATATATCCACCCTGCATACGTGCGTGCATTTCTAAAAATAAAGTTTATTTTCCAATTATTTCATATTTTTAAAATACTCAGTCTCAAAGCATATAGAACACTAAAAAAGAAGGGCCGGGAGAAGCTGAAAAAGCGCGCTCCGTACTCTGGAGTCAAGGATGAGATAAACTTTAAAATTGACTGTCATATCCCACTATTCAGCCAGACAATACTAGCTCAAGAGTTTGCAGTGAGTGTTGTTCACTAACTGCCTTACCTCTAGTCTATCAGTTTAAAATTAGGGACGGCTATGCGTACAGAACCTTTGTGTAGCGTTGTGCAAACATCTGAATGAACTAAAAGAAGGACGTTGCTTGTTTGTTGAATTTCGCGCAAGGCTACACGAGAACTGTCTGCGCTAGCCGTCCCTAATTTAGCAGTGAAAAACCTGAGGGAAGGCAGCTAGTCAACATCACCCATCGCTAACTCTTGATCTGCTCTTTACCAACGAATATTGGAATTGAACGTCACATAATAACGCCTCACCACTGAAAGGACGAAGGATGCTCAATGACAAGATTTGAACCCGTGACTCGCAGATTGCAGAACGAGTACTCAAACCACTAGGCCACTGCAGGCCAAAGAAGAAAATACTCTTCATCTAGTAGCAAACTAACACAGCGACAAGGTTGAGAAGACAAAGCAACGTTTTTCAACTTATTATTATTTACAAAAATTAATAAATACGACATTTTTCACATCTTTTAACTCCTTCGCGAGTTCCGTGATGGTCATTACCCAGTTTGAAAACACCTACTCCCAAATATAAGAATCAATTCACAAAAAACTCTATTAATTAGAAAAACTTAATCTTCCACTACAAAGAAAGTGAGTGTTTGAGATATATTTCGAGAAATTAAGTTAAGAGCAAAATAACTACATGTGTATTCCTTTTTGATATCAATGATTTATCGCATAATATTCAACATACTTACGCGTTAACAGCTCCTCATGCGCACGTGGGCTAAAGAGCTGGTTCAGAAACACATACAGTTCGGTTAGAGTGAAAGTTATCAAATTGTTATCTGATTGTTGAAGATAGACAGAGATATTTGAGATTTATGAGTACGACAACAAGGACTTGGATAACGTTTTAATCAACAGTTTTTTTAAAGCGTTGCTCTATCTATATTCTATAACTTTCATAAAATATAATCCACCGTTACTCAAAGAGTAGTTCCTTAATTCGAACTATTGTTTGTTTGTTTTGTTTGTTTGTTTTTAATTATGCACAAAGCTACACAAGGGCTATCTGTGCTCTGCCCACCACGGGTATCGAAACCCGGTTTCTAGCGTTGTAAGTCCGCAGACATACCGCTGTGCCACTGGGGGGCAGCATCTTTGTACTGAAATATGAGGAAAATCAATTTTTTTCA
>NW_013668194.1:45209-69327 GCF_000517525.1 Limulus polyphemus | reverse complement strand
ATTACGCGCCAGAAGAGACGAAGCAACATTCACACGTTGGAAACAATGATCATCGGGGATTTCGTGAGGCACCCAAAAACCTTCTTTATGGAGTTTTCCATATTCCTTAGATGTTTACGTATTGTTTCATGAGAGGCATGCAATTTCAGGGCCATTTCATGGGTGTGTTGCCTTGGGTTAGGATCAACAAGCGTCTTCAGAGCATCAATATCAATTCCAACATGTCGGCCCCTGTCATTACAGTTTTTAAGGCTAAAGTCACCTGACGAAATTTTCTGAACCATCGTTGACACTTACGAACGTTCAGAATATTTTCATAAACTTCTTTGATATTTTTTGTGGTTACAGAGGCGTTGTTTTCCTTCTTGTATTCAAACAGCATTACATGCCGAATGTGTGTCTCGTCGTGTGGCATCACTATTATGGATTAGATTGTACTAAAGTTTACACATTGTATAGGCTTCACTAACGTGACGTTTAGGCGATTCGTTTAACTATTATACGTGATGTACATTTTTTGGGGGGTGGTTAATGAAAGTGTTCCAAAACGCGACATGAATTTCTTAACGACCAAATATAAGTTTATACTAGATGTACTTTCGCAGGGTACCCGAAAGTTTTCTGTTTCAAAAGTAAATAAAACCGAAATTAAGAGTAACAAATACTTTTATTTCTTGCTTTTGAAGTTCATATGTCATGCTGTGTTGTAGCCTACGGAGTGCATAATTCTTCTCGTCATTCACGACAAGTACACGTTTTAATGACGTCACGACATTACAAATTGTAACGTTAAGTGTTCCTTATGTGACGTCATTTTAGTGTCTACTGACTGACTGACAGCACATTACTGTATAGTGGTGCGAGAGGTTAAAACAAGTGATCCCTCCGCCCTTAGGTCACCTTTCGAGGAATTAAGTTTATTGTAATTAAATTTCACGCATAAGCCATTGCTTGAGAACAAATCTAAATACATATCTCGTGTAATCATAAGCTTACATACAACAAATCAGTTTTTAGGCCATAATTATTAGAAATAATACAGATGGTATGAGAATACATAACGATACTTAAACTAGCCTGATAAAAACAAACAAATAGACAAATACAAGAAAACGTGGAAAAAATTACTTTATGTACGTAATCATCAGTTTATTTTATCCACGTTTTTGTGTAATTATCTACAACAAATAATTAAAAGATAATAAAACTGAAACTAAACAGATCACGCTGTAACTTGTGACTATTACGTTATCTTTCTGAATGTTATTGACAGAGACAATGTTTATATGATAACTTTATAACTTATTTCTTAGGACTTAAAGCATGTTAAGTTAACCTAAGAATATATAGTATTTGTTTATATTATAAGTGAGTTACAAGAACCTACCTGATTATTTGACATAATAATATTTAAAAATCTTCGTCTCATATTAGAATTCTTTGTTCTGAAAACTGTCATCAACTATCTAATACTTATACACTTATGTCCGACATTAAATAACTGCTCAACTAATAGTGGGGCAGTTAAGCCAAATTCCTTGCATTTTGAGTTAAAAGCATGAAAATTGGTACAGATACACATTGAGTCAAAAACTAAACATTTTTATACATGGTACTCTATAGTGCCCTTGTTGGATCTGCTAATGTGCTTTAGGCTTCAATATTATAAAATCAACGTTTTAAATCAAAGATGTTGGATTCTTTTGTTAAATTGCTTAGATATCAAAAATATTATGTGTTAGCGAAAAAAAAGAATTTGTTTGTAGTTAAACACAAAATTACACAAAAGTCTCTCTGTGCTCTTCCCACCACCGGTATCGAAACCAGATTTCTAGCACTGTAAAACCGAAAACATACCGCAGTGCCACTGGGGAAAAAAAACACAAAGATAGAAAATAAATATGTAGCATACATACAGAATCATTAAACAGTTGGTCCGCTGTATGATATCGAATAATAAGTTAGGCGCCATGTTATAATATTATTTACACACCTAATTTAATTTAGGTTACTATATGGTGAATTAAAAAGAGCTCAAAAGCTCCATAAATATTTTATATGCATCACCATTATTAGAAGCCTAACTGTATTTCTTTGATTTACTGACCCCAGATTTGCTGATGTGCCTTGAACAGGCAAAACTACCGACAACATCGGAGGGTATGGTCAATCATGGAGTGCATTAGGCGTCTACGTCACAGATTTTATTTTCAATTTTACCTTTGGTGGAAAAAAAAATCTGTAACATATATATGTAATCGTTATGATTTGAAAAAAGCATAATTTTACCCGAGTTCACTTCCGCTATTAATCAGTGATTAATCCAACGTCTTAATTTATGAGGTCTCCTTCTAAATCAAAGAAATGAGGTTTTCTTGCGTTCCTATGCATTTTGTCACTTAATAACTAATCTGACATTGCACTTAATAACTAATCTGACCGAAAGAGGTAAGCTCTGAGAATGACCTAGTGTTTACCGATCGAATTAGGATTTGACGGTCTGTAGTTCGAAACAAGGTAACGCTAAACACGCTTCAGCTGTGGGTGCGATATGTGAGTAACAATCAATCTCGCTATTCGATTTAAGAGTAGCCACTTTAGGAAGTAGGCATTGACGACGGGTTGCCTTCCCTCTCACCCGCAGTTTAAAATTTGAAGAATTATGCCTGAACCTCGGGAGTCCTCTGTCTGACCTTGGTCATTTAGCTCATTGTGTGCATAGGCGTTGTTCAGGTAACAACAACAAAGAAATGAAAGCTTGTCTTCTCTGCATTTCTTTATATTGTTAATTAATGATTAATCCAAAACTGAGATGAACAAAGTTTTTTTTTTGAATTAAAGACGCACGGCTTCTCTATATTCTATGACAGTCTTGTTAAATGATTACTCCAACACTTCCTAAGCGATACTTCTTCCAGAAATTTGATAAATACGTGTTTCCTAGTGTTTATTTACATTTTTTTTATTCCTGTAAACCCCCAGTGGAGCATAGGGCCGCAATAACACCTCTCCAACGGAAGTTGTTGTTGTTGCAGTTACTTGTAGCAGGTTGGTTTTTACGGGGTGGAGTTGCTAGCCCCGCGCCCAACCCTCCTCCTTTCTCATCCTGGACTTGGGACCAGGCAAAGGCGGAGGTTGGCATGTTTGGTGTGACGGGGATTCGAACCCGTGATCCTCAGATTACGAGTCCACCATTCCGTACTTTTAACAACTCTATCTAATCAAGAGAACGTCGGCTTCTCTTTCGATGACGAGGAACCCACTTTGAGACTAATAATGGTTGGAGACGGTACCTGATGATGACAAAACCTTGTCGAAACGTTGTACATTTGCTGTTATGTTAAACTTATATTAAAGTTTTTCTTCATTACCCATTCAAGCCGTCTCCAACCATTATTACTCGTCTTCTCTTGTTTCTTTTATATTGCCAGTCAAGGGCGAATCCAACATATTACAAGGGCGTACGCAGAAATCTACAAATGGCATGCTACTTTTGGAGGAAAAAGAAAGTGAGTGGTGAAGCCATTCTGGGGATCCGAGTGACATGCCCTTCGTAAAAATTTTGTAATTTTTACCGAAAACGATGCATTTTGATGGTATCTAAGATTATTTTTTTATGTATTTTAATCATCTTTTAAACGTTAAAAAATATAAGCAGCTAAAATGGGATTGAAAAGATAAACCATACAATATAACTATATTATTTTAGCTTTTTAAAATTTTCTAATGATTAAATATACGGGATACCTCCGTTATTTACATTTCATGTTTTATACATATATGCGTGTAATTTAAGAAGTTCGATCACCTTTCCCCACACCCTCCTGCCTACGCGCATATATTATATACTAAGCTGCATCTATTTCAATTTACTGAGACGGGAGTATAGAAAATTCAACGACAACAACAAAAAAGTCACAAGTACCAATGTTTATACACATAAATATGGCTCGGCATGGCCAAGTGGTTAGGACGCTTGACTCGCAATCTGAAGGTCGCGGGTTCGTAATCCCCGCGAGGGCATTATCAAAGAAACAATAAAAAAAAGTGTGAAGGGATTAAACATGGAACATTACACTTTCATTTATTGTTTATTTTTTGAGCTACTGTAACCGAATAGTGACCGTCATTCTTATAATGCAACCACAGCTCCCTAAGTGCATAACGTGATATTCTTTCTTTTTTGGTGATTATGAGGTACAAATCGTGGAAGCTCAGATCTAAACCTACAGTCCGGCGCTAACCACTTGGCTGTACTCGGCTCTGGTATTGGAAATAAATATTTTGACGCAACTTAACATAAAATCAATCACGGTAACAGAACTATTTAAACACAGTTTTTAAATCTATAATTTATTTACTACACCGCAAGCTTCCGTGAATAACTAAACATACTCAAATGAAACACGTGTTTATTCAAAACTTATTTCACCCCAATTATAAAGTTCTAGATTTTTTATCAAGTTATGTTATTTAAATTTTCGAATTATTTTTAGCCCATATCTCCAACCTTCAACTGGTAGGGTTAAATATTTGTATCATAAGTAGTAGGGTAGGTCAAAATGACCTATGTATAATACACTTCAAAAATATTACTTTTATAATACGGTGGGGTCAGAATGACCCATAAACGACAAATAAACTATTACAGCAGTAAGAAAGAGAATCGCGACAGCTCATCCACTCTGCTCAACACTCAAGAACTGATTGAGGACAGAGTACAGAAAATATCAACTAGAGAGCACTACTAGCTGAGTTGGAATATCGACTTGAAAAATCGACGTGGGTCATTCTGACCCCACCCTATGCTTCGAGAATTAAAACAATAAATATGGCCTTCGCGTAAAAAGCAGTTTTTGATTTTATTTCCATTACAAATAGTTTTATTCGTTTTGTCCAAGCTGCACAATTGGCTATCAACACTGTGCCCATAGGAAAGATCGATCCTCGAATTTTAGCGTTGTAAGCCCTCGAGCTTTCTGCTGAGTTACCGAAGCGTTCCAAATAGTTTGGAACATATTCAACTTCAATGATAATTCTTAGGTTGTGTTTTATCTTCAGTTAACTTCGGAATTTTTTAGTAAAACATTTTAAGACTAACCCAGTGCTAGATTGTGACGAAATATCCCAGAGGATTATGCATTAAAAATGCTAGAATCCTCTAAATTTTAATATACACACTAATGCGCGCGCACGCACCTATATGTGTATGTTTAAAAACGATACACATATCAGCATCTTTTGTATGTTATAAGTTATACATAATTTACTTAATATGTAGAATTTTGAACACAAATAACTATCACAATTGAAAAGTTTTATTACAGTTTCAGATTTTAACTGCAGTGAGCTAATCAGAAACCAAAGAGAAATCTAATTATTAAACATCAACATACACCAGATCATACATTTAAAAATCACATAGTAGGTCATATTATCTTCGGTTTTAACTACGCAATAGCAAAACAAAACAATTATAAAACCTTACTTATGAGTGAAAGTAAAGAAGAAAATATAACAAATGTTAACCATACTGTATCTGTTATATCCAGTGCCAATGAGATTGTTTGTTTGTTTGTGTGTAATTTAGGCACAAAGCTACACAAAGGGCTATCTGTGCTCTGCCCACCATGGGTATCGAAACCCGGATTCTAGCGTTGTAAGTCCGCAGACATACCGCTGTGCCACTGGGGGGCGTATCAATGAGGCGTTTCACCCAATACCACATCTCAATTAGACTGGTTTGGAACCCTAGGATACGACAGATACAGTAATGATTGAAACACTGTTTATAGTATCAAACTGCATGAAGAACAACTGTTATGGTGTTGAATTAGATTACGTTGGAGAGAGATGTAATTTATACAAATTGTATACAAGTCGTTTACAGAAAACAATTATGGTAAGAATTAATGACACAATATTAGTTATCTTAAAACTATTTATTTTTACTCGAATTAACTTTACTCATGATTCAGATATACATAAGTTTACGTCATACTAGTCAAACTTCGTTATAATACTGTACCTAATATACATAACAGAGGAAATCCGTCTTCGACTAACAACGGTGCAATTATATAATATGAAAACGAAATACCTTTGATTCAAAAACCGTAATGTTGCTAGTGCCAGCTATATAAGTGTTTGTTAACGACCGTAATAATCGAGTGGATAGCACACCACCAGCCTCTCTCAATAAGACCTAGGTTCGAATCTCGGCCCCAATACCACCACAAAAAGTCCTTCCCTAAAGACGGCAGCATCGAATTCCGTCCCCTAAACCAGTGTTTTCCAAACTTTTTGAGCTCGCGGCACACTTTTAATGTCCCAAACTTTTTGCGGCTCATGTCAATAAGTCCGTAAGTTGGAATTTTAAAAAAAATATTAAATTGATAATACATTTACATTGATAAATAAAAAAAATACTTAATAATTAAAAAAAGTCTGCGGCACAACTGTTTTCCGCGACACACAGTTTGGGAAGCACCCTAAACCACCACAAACAGTCTTTCCCAGGACTTCCCTGATGATGGCAACAGATTAGCAGACAAAACGTAAAATATATACTAATTATTATCTACTAATAATAATAACAGTAAGGAATTAATTTTTACATTTAGTTGGTCTTATAACCATGGCAACATAATATACTTTATCTAATATAAAGGTTTAAACTTCACGTTAAATCCTCATGGAAAGGTCTGCCTAATTTATTTTATAAACCTTCGTTCTAAAGCAAAGATTGTTTGTTTCGAATTTCGCGCAAAGCTACTCGAGGGCTATCTGCGCTAGCCGTCCCTAATTTAGCAGTGTAAGACTAGAGGGAAGGCAGATAGTCATCACCATCCACCGCCAACTCTTGGGCTACTCTTTTACCAACGAATAGTGGGATTGACCGTCACATTATAACACCCTCACGGCTGAAAGGACGAGCATATTTGGTAGAACGGGAATTCGAACCCGCAAGTCGCAGATTGCGATTCGAGGGCCCTAATAACCTGGCCATGCCGGGCCTAAAGCAAAGCTAATTGAATTGGTATTTCAGATACAAGCTAAGAAATCCAAAACGCGTTTGAAAATTATAATATCTTTTACTCTTGTATTTTAAAAATGGAGTGTAAGTGAATAGTGTAATATACATCTTAAAAATTTATTTTGATTGCTATTTAATTTCCTACCAAAAATTTAGTTAAACATTTGAAAGTGTAATTGGATTCTATTAAAATAACGTGCGTCTCGAAGATTTTGTTAAACATGTTTAGGTTTTATGCATATTTTCAAGAATTTTCAATGATGGATTTGTTTCCGAATTTCGCATAACCAGTCCCAAATTTTATTTTGAGTCTCTTATGGACTATATCTTTATTATTTCAATGTTTTTGTTCACTAGGGGGAGACTCCTTTTACGTGATGTAATGATTAATGAAGTCGAGAAATTTCATGAAAGTTTAGACATCTGTGGAATTTCGAGGTTTCTACTAGTACGCAGAAAGACTAGTACAATATAAAATTGGCAGATTGACTAAGTTAGAATTATTTGATCAGCTCAATGTGAGTTATTGAGCCTGTTTATCAGTGCTTGAGTTGATCAGTCAGCGTGTTTGTTATTGATCTGTTAGTGGAGAAATTTTGCAAGAAAGTTATTAAGTTTAATTGTGAGTTAGGCGTACCATTAGTCTCGGAATCTAAGTTGAAACTTTTTTGTGAAGTTGGAACTACCAGCAAACATAGTCTGTATAGAACGTTACTGAAGTAAATTAATTCGTTATCGTTAAATGAACTGGACTACCTATTATGATTACCAAAATAAAGTAAAATAATTACAACAACACTAAGAAAAAGGCTGCTAGGGAACAGCACCTACTGCCAACTTTTGTCTGATCGAAAAGTGGGATTTAACTGTCACTCGTATGGTGCATCTATTATCTCGATGTACGGAGCGCGTTTTTGCAGCGACGGATTGTAAGTCGTAAATCTCCGGATTCAAAATTTGGGCACGCTAACTACTAGGCCATACTTAGTTCTTTAAGAACTGGAAAATAACTAAAACGTAACAATGATTGCATACAGGGAAACGTTTATGTGATTTTGTTTGTTTGTTGTTAAGCACAAAACTACACAAGCTCCATTATCGTCAGTAACGCTGGCTCAATTTCTGACAATGCAAGTTACTTAATATTATAATTAATATACTTCAAAATTCCAATTTTTATGAGTTATGTTAGCTCGTTTTTAAAGTTCAATATAATCAATTTATGCGTGCACTTTAAATCAATGGTTTCCAAACTTTATGTAATGGCGTTCCCAACTCAGCATTATTTTTCTCCTTCATACGCAATACTCATACCCCCAGCCTAGCAACAAGTAGCACTACCAAATATTATTGCCAACTGGCCTCCTGGTGGGAGTTTTTTTGTTATAAAATAAGTTTTATTTTCGTTAGCCTAGTCTATCGCGTCTTCGTTTTTTTCCGCTTTTTTCTTCGTTATGTTTTTGGTTCTTCTGGCAAAAGGCCACGCCCCACAGTTTGGAAACCATTGTTTTAAGTGAACACTAACAGTATATACATATATATATATATTTGCACAAAATAAAAAAAGAAAGAGATACTTACACTTAAAAAAATTAGTTTTTGGAAAGGAGTTCCATCCCACGACCACCCGTTTGAGTGTTTCTTTTTTCCGTTCTTCCTTGAAAGTTCTTGTTTTGATAGTGGCAAGCTGCCGTTCAACTTTAAATTTTTTGCACTCTTATTGGATAGTTTAACTTTAGTCTTGCGCTGTTTTTCATCTTGGTGTTCTTGTTTAATTACGTAGTCAAACTTTTTTGATTGGTTGTGCTTTATTTTTATGCTGCTGGATTTTAGAACATGGAAAGAACCATTACCTTCCTTTAACGAATTTTTGAGTGCTTTATTGTTTGAGCTATTGCTGTTTTGATTAGAAGTAACTCTTTTCTTAGTTCTTCGCTTACTTTTCAACTCTTTAGTCTTTTCGGAAGCCAACGTCTGGTTAACAACATTTTGGTTCTTGTGGTTGGGTGTGCATGATATGTTCTGATTTCCGTTCGCTGTCGAACAACTGGGTGTATTCTTTCCAGGCAGAGAAATTGGTGGTCGTTCCTTTTCCAAAGATGAACTCATTCGTCCGTTTAACACAGTACTAGGATTGGGGCAAGGTGGTGCTTCGCAGTCAGACTGAACGGCAATAGCTTTATCTGTGTCTGATCTAGGAAATGTAGTCTTACCACAGCTAACAGTATGTTTATTTAAAGAAAGCTGGTGGCTATGTCGGTGTGGACTGGTGTCTGAAGGGTTCACTGGTTCTGCTTTTGGCACTGAAAGGAACGAACCTTCGGGTGAAGTTGGCTTGGGTATTTGAGTTCTTATGTCTTTTTGTCGACTGATGATCACTGGTGTCAGCTCATGGTAGGTGGGTCCTGGAGAATAATTACGAGAATTATTGTTTCCTTCGTGCCCAGTACTCTCAAGCTTTGGGTTGTGGCGTTGCTGAATGGGTGAAGTGTGTGATTGGTAATGGAAACTTGGACCATGAACAGAACCGTGAAAATTGGAATGGGTGCCTGGAGGTATCTGTGGAAGAGAATGACATGATGGAGACTGTTTCAGATGTCGTCGAGGAAGAACTAAACTATTTTCTTGAGAATATAACCCACTTGTGGGATTGTTTGGATCTAAAACATCAGACGGAACGGGGTACGGTCTGGGGGTTTGGTTATAATTTGATATGTCTCGAGAGCAACGATAAAGATGAGGGTCTTGAAGAAAGCCGTGAGGAGGAATGGTTTTTGAAGCCAGCAGATTTTGGGGATAATGTGGACGTGGAGAGTCTGTAATATCATTCTGTAGAAGTGGTTGGGCATTATGAGGTAATGGATCTTGAGAAAAACCACGAGAATCATTGTTCTGAGGGGCATTTTCTTGGGAAAGAGGAAGAAGTTTTGTTTTGCGAGGCATATCGTGAGTGTAGTAAGATAGAGGAGGACTATCATGTGGCGCATCACGGTTGAAGCAGTGGGAGGGGTTGTTAATAAATTTATGTGGATAATGAAGCTGAGATATGGGTTCCATGGAGCAAGACGTAGCGGACCCATGCCGGGAAAGGCACTGGTTCCCGATGGAGTAGTGGTTATGTGGTTGGGAAGGTGGGGTTGGTTGTGAGGGGAGGTGCTGATGCTGAGTTGGATGACAGGGAACTGGTTTATGAACAAGATATGGATCAAGAATAGGCTGTATGATGGATCCAACCGGCTGGTAATAGCCATCTGGAAGGGGACAAGAACAAGAAAATTAAATTAGTCAGTTACTAAAGCTCATAAACTATTTCATTTCCAAGTTTAACAAGATAATTAATAATCTTTAGAGCCTGCGCTGACAAAAATAATAATTAAAAAACTGGGAGAAAAACTTATACTGTGACATTTCTAAGCATTATAAATTGTCTATAAAACAAGGAACTTATAAAACTACTAAACAATGAGATCATGAACTATTAACAGTTTAAATTCTTCCTCTTTAATACGTGTGTAATTCAATGACAATTTAGTAAATCAAAATCCATTAGAATGATAGTTTTGATAATGGCTGACAAGGGAAACTTCTGAAAGAACAAAGTTCTGAGACTTGGATATTAGTAATCTTATTACCGGCCAATTATTTGACATTATTACACTTACTAACAGCCAATTGTGATGTTACTTTCCCCATCACACCGAGTTTGATTCAATCGGTTTCGTATATAATCTATTTTATTATGCCATAAAAAAAATTCTGTCAGGGGTCGCTTTAATTTTTATGTGAAATGACCCTTTTCTGTTTATATTTTTCGAGCACAAGAAATATTTGCTCTAGATTCTCATTTCGAAGAAAAAATACAATACGTTCACGTTTCACAATTCTTAATTTTATTTTGAGACGCGATAATTATTTATGACAGTACTCAAACTATTTAGAAGATCCATTGCCAAAGGAATATATGAAAGAAACAAAAAGACCAAAAGTTTACCTAGATACACATTCTAGAAATAATACAATATAAAGAAATAAAATTATTAAATACGATTATCTATACCACATTCAATTCGCCGCTTATAGTATCTGGGCGAAAGTATAGTATTGGTAACGTCTTCTAGTTGACTTGATAATAATAATATCGAATGAATTCAACTAATACAAGCTGATCGAAATGGCTATGTTAACTACTAAGAAATTGCTAGCCAACCATTAATGAGTTGATATGAACATACTTTAGAGAGAACTGCAAAAACTAAGTATACACAAGCACCGAGTGATCGCATTTGGTGCGAAATAGTACACGACAGGGTTAAATTTTTTGATATTATTTTAGTTAATGCTGGCATAGCCCTGAGAGTGAGAATTAATTACTAGACTGATATTAATAAATTGTAAATGTTTTTGAAAGCGTGATTGATCTTCGGAATGAAGGTATCCATTAGGTAGTAACGCTTCAAAAGTGAGTGTGTTTTGGAAGTAATTTCAAACAATACCTCGCAACAGAAATGATATGAAGATTCAAACGCATTTTGATAACGTTGATAGTTATAATGTTCTATACTAACATAGCATTTAAATATATACCATTAACTTCTGATCAAAGCAAGCTATTGCCACATAGATCAGAATTAAAATTTAACCCAGTGATTAATATAGCTAAACAAATACACCGGTCTAACTTTATGTATGTAATGTCATAAAACAAGAAGTTGTACTGATTAGAATGCAATGATTGATTCATCAGGTGGATACCTTGCAGTTAGCAACATTTTCGGCCATAATCCCAATAATATCTCACGAAGTTCGGCCAGTCAGTGAGCGATTCAGATCTCCATATACCAAGAAGTTTCCACTTGTACTTGCTATACTTCTTATCAAGTGCAGAAAAACAAAACAAACAAAAATTCTTTGAAATAAAAAATATAAACATGAAGACCTAAGTTATAAAAATGTTTTCTGTTTTGTTTATTTGTTTGCTTTGTAATTAAGCACAAAACTACACAGTGGGCTATCAGTGCTCTGCCCACCACGGGTATCGAAACCCTCTGTTTTGTTTCAAGCAAACTCAGGCATATGTTGTAAGCAAATAATCACTTTTAAAGTTTCGTATAATATAATATCGCTTCAAAATCCATGCAAAGTAGGAACATAGACTTAAGGGAAACGAAGACCTCAAAATCCACCAATCTCTAACCAAAATATTTTATCCAACAATTTTCTGATAAAATATATATTAGGGTGTACACCACTAAACCCCTTCTAATTTGCTGAAATCTGGCCTTCTCTATAACAAGATGAGGAACTTGGTACAAAAAGAACGTCATGTATATTTTTAATTTCTCTTCTAAGCCATACTTGGTCAGTATTTTTAATTACAAATGAATAAATATTAGAAGAAACTTGACATGTACTGTTTGTTGTCGGTGCTTTGTCTATATAAACAACTGATGTCAAATGTAGCAATGTAGGCGTTAAGCAGAGAAATTCAGATACCAGTTACCGGATTCTGTGTCTATATAAAAAAAAACAAATATAGTAAACAAAGAACAGAAAAACATCAAGTATCGAGCAGAGAAGTGAAAATACCAGACGAAGGACTCTTTACGCTGGCTACTTGCAAGTATTCCGAAGTTTCAAAGCACGATGATTCTGGTAAATTAGAAACACAAATAAAATTTTTCCTAAGGGAAGAAATCTAGCACACATTCAATTACCCGTCAGTAGCAGAACATCCAAAGTCATCTATTTACTTGGGCGACGTTTCGATAAAATCTTTTCTTCGTTTAACTGATCCCCCCCCCCCTCTATTTCTCGTGATTCAGTCATTACACAGCGTCACGTAACTTTATCAGTAATCTGTCATATTAATAAAAATGTGGTATACATACAGGGTGTCCCAAAATCAGTTTCACCCATTCTCACGGATTATAATATCAACTATCAAAAAACGTTGTAACTGTTAATACACATACGTTGTGTTAATCATTGTTAAACATGCATCTTGTTTACCTACTACTCAAAACCTGATGAACGAAATTCTCTCTCGACATTTTTTGATTCAAATGAAGGAAAATAAGTCATTCTGTTATAACACCGGAAATGATCCCGTCATAAAAATAAAATGCACATTTAATGATATTTTGTTGCTACGCGCTTAGCGATATCCTTTTATGCAACATCTGAAGGCTAATTTTTAGCTTCACTATGATTTTTCTTTAACGAATAATGTTGGACAACAAAAAGGAAAAAAATCACGCATGTCGTCACTCATACAGCTACCTTATACTTGTGTATTTTTATCTGCATTTCGAGAAGTTATATATAACATTTATATGTTTATTTAAATATGTGTAAGTAACTTCCAATTGGACTAACAATTCTAAAGTACATATCTATATAGAACTATCTATAGAACTTTGTTTGTCTACAATACTAACCAACTCTAACAATGAAAATATGAGAAGTCGACTCCTATCCCTCGTCGTTAGTCTAATCTTCGGTTACTGAACAATTTGATTTTTATTCAACACTAATACTTTGTACTATCATGGGAAAACAAACTGTTCTATTATTTTCACTCGCGGTATTTTGACATTTTCAATCTGAACGCCACCTTATGCGACACACGGCCTAAAGTCAGAGACCCCAAAATCTTTAATTTAGAACTGTTTACTGAAGAGAGGGCAACGAGTCAGCAGAATCAGGCACCTATCTGGCTACTCTTAACCGAATTCTAGTATTGACTCTCATTCTTATAACGTGTCTAAAGCCACAAGCGTTCAGCGACATATTGTGGCTCAAACTGTAGATCTTTCGTTGATAACAACGGACACGGACTATTTATGGCAGGACAATGAGAATATTCCACATATGTCTACCTAGTTTCACAAAAATCCAATCATTTTTAACTGAGTTATAGAGCAAAAATAGTGTGAAAAATCGGTCCCATGTTAACAGATGGTTTTTATTTATTTTCGTGACCTTGCCCTTCCAAAAAGTAATCCCTTCTAAGTTGGATCATAGTCCGAATGTATACCAACTTTCGTCCAAATCCATTCAGCTGTTTTGGAGAAATCTTACTGACAAATACACACACACACACACATGGGTGAAAAACAACCTCCGTCGTTTCCTTCGTATTACAAGTAAAATATTATGCATGTAAACTTACATGTTTTTTCATTTGTTTTGTATAGAATAAAATAAGTAATATGAACCTGGTGTTTTGTTAAACTGTAAATTTGTTGTTAATGGATAAAAAAATTTAAAAACTGGTAATAGTTTTCCAGTTATATGTGTATGATCAAAACAGGCGACCAGTACTGTAGACATTGGTAGTTAGAGCTATTTTTTTATTATAATATAATTTGTGAGAATGTTCCTGGTATGAATTATACATAGAAGTGTTAGTAATTTTTATGTGTTCAATTTTAAGCTGGTTTCTGTCGTACTCTAAAGTGTTTCTTTTTGCCGTTTTTTACAACAATTACATTCCAAGCATTTCCTAACAAACGTTATCATTTGTTACATTTGGCTTTCTGCCAAAAGACCGAGCACGTGAAAGACAGAAATTAACCGACTTTATATTTTAATTATTTTGTTGCTACAAGAATGACATTATTTTTTTGACAAACCATTACATAACAAAACACTCACAAATACTAATGCTCAAGCACAAATAACGTTAGAGGATGACTCCTATACAGAGTTTACTCTTGATAAAAGTATACAACACTGTAGAAGTTCGAAACAATAAAAAAATCCTTTCAAGCACAATTGAATAATACCTCTCAAACAACGTATACGAACACACCATCTAAACACATGTTGCGTATCTGCTTGTTTGTTAATTTCCCGTAGAAATTCTTTCCGAGAAACTTCAGCGATAAAAGTCCTTTCTTGATTAAAACTAGTTTATTCTTTCTCGATACAAACTTTGTAATTCACTTAACAACTTTTATAACACACGCTATAAATCACAGTGATTCACACTCTTTAATTACAGCGAGTACTGTTCGCTTGATTCAATTATCTATCTGCCGCTGGCTTTCTTTGCCAGGCTTATATATACTAAAAAACAGGGCATCTAGATCACACTCGAGCTGGCGGCAAATTCATGATCCTTCGAGAAACTCCAGCGTGCATGCTCCCACCGTCGCGTGACTTCCGCTGTCGTAACACACACAATAATTAGAGAAGGTGTACTAAGTACCTATGAAGACCCATACCTGGCTGATTAAGTAATCAAGTGTAAACTTAACATAAAATAGTCAACATCAAAAGACTATGAGGAGATGTATTCATGAAATGCGCATAAATGTAAAATTTTATCCATTTTCAAACAAGATAAAATAAAAATTCACCTACGGGGAACCAAACAACAACATAAAGCCTTCTTAATTAAAGAAGTTCACTTAAATATTGAACATATCAAAGAAGCCCTGTCGGAACAAAATGTCTCATTTGTTTATTGAATAATCTCCTAAGAGGACAAAACAGCAACAAATATTATAAGGTAACATAAAAAAGTTAAGACGTGGTACATAATTAGGGTTTTTCATTTTTCGGTTTTAACCGTCAAACACCATAAATGGTTAATTGAATATAAAGCAGTGGTAAAAACTCGCCAAATTAAAATAACTTTATTAATAAAACAGATTACCAGTGGAAATGGTTTCACTGGCTATCCATTTCTTTAATGCTAACTTAATATTTTAATTATTTATATTAAACAGTGATCTCATTTCATTTGAAATACTATTATATAATTTTGGTGTTTGATATAAATACATGTTTTTAAATTTCCTTGTTCACTTTAGGAAGTTTTAAATTCCCATTTACTACAGCTCTTGTTTCGTATATTGATTTTTTTTTCCAATATTGAAATTATTTGCTGAATCTATTTAGTGTTTTATAAATATATAATTTAGTATGGTCATATTGTGACAATGATAATATGCATCTTAAAATATTCTTTTGTAACTGGTTTGGTTTGTTATGAATTTCACGCAAAGTTACACGAGGGCTATCTGCGCTAGCCGTCCCTAATTTAGCAGTTTAAGACTAGAGGGAAGGCAGCTAGTCATCACCACCTACCGCCAACTATTTTACCAACGTTACATTATAACGCCCCCCATAGCTGAAAGAGCGAGCTATGTTTGGTGTGACGGGGATTCGAACCCGCAGATTTCGAGTCTAGCGCCTTAATCACCTGCCCATACAGTGCCTTTTTTTATAACTGTATCATAACTCTAAGTTTTGTTAGATAGGTACCTTGTTTGTTTGTTTTTAATTTAGCCATCTGCGCTAGCCATCCATAATTTAGCAGTGTAAGACTAGAGGGAGGGTAGCTAGTCATTACCACCCACCGCCAACTCTTGGGCTACTCTTTTACCAACGAATAATAGGATTGACCGTCACATTATAAAGCCCCCACGGCTGAAAGGGCGAGCATGTTTGGTGTGACGGGGATTCGAACCCGCGACCGTTAGATTGCGAGTCGAGCGCCCTAACCACCTGGCCATGCCGGGCCCAGATAGGTATTATATTATTGTATAACTGAATCAAACCAAGCATACTAAATATTTTTCATTTCATTCTTAGATAAATATTATCTATATGGTAAAATCTAACTGTTGATATATATATGATCTAATATTACTCTAAGATACTTGACACTTTCTGACTTTTGTGTAATTGAATTATTATTCATATCCTTTTTAATAGATAAATGTTTGCAAATGCAATTCTAATAAAGTTAGAAATATTCTACCAGATTTTCTTTTTAGAGAGTTATGTCATGTAGACCGTTTTCTTTACATTTAAACATAATAAATTTTCATTAAACCACCTCAATATGTATTTTAAATCATTGTTAATTTTTTAATGAGCTCATTATCAGAGTTTCCATTATAAATTAATACTGAGTCATCTGCAGAACTTGTTATTTCTCCATTAAACCTACTTTCACAGAAATCATTTAAATATATTAAAAATATTAATAGTCCTAATACTGATCCTGAGGAACTCTGGCGGTTAAATTAATGTCACTACTTATAACGTTATTTATTTTAACTACTTGTTTTTTATTTGATATACATGATTTACACCAATATAAAAGAATACTTCTCATTCCAATTTTATAAAGATTTTTTTATAAAAGTTTTGTTAAATTGTGTCAAACGCTTTTGATATATCTAGAAAAAGAGCATATGGTATGTTGTCATCATTTATCAATTGATTTAATTTATTCACCACTGCAATAAGTGCATCTTCTAAATTCATATTTTCATGATATCCAAATTGATAATATGAGAAAAAAAAACGTATTGATTCTAAAATTTCTATTATTCTTTATTTAACAATTTTCCTCAAGAATCTTTGATATAACTGATAATATAGTAATCAGTCTGTAATTATTTAACTCATATTTACTTCCTCCTTTTAACTTGGGTATGGTGACAGCAATTTTTATAATATCTGGGAAAACTCCTTTTTCCATTGACAAATTAACTAAATACGTTATTACCGGTGTCAGTTTTGCTATATTATTTTTGATAGTTTCTGCTGTAGCTTGAACTTTTCCTGCAGCTTTTATATTTTTTGAAGAGTTTATAGTTTTTTATATCATATTCATCAGTTGGTATAAGATACACTGAATTAGCAAATATATTAGTTTTATACCTTGTTTCATCTATTTGGTTTGTATTAAAACAGTTACAACAGTTTTTACTTATAAGTTCCTTTGCAATATTTACAAATGAATTTACATATAATTTGGGTTGTTCTGTAAACTTAGTATGCTTATTCTTTACTGTAATGCTTTCAAATGTTTCAGTGCATTGTGAGTGTTTTCCATTATTTAAGTAGGTAAATAAAACAAACCAAAATAAAGTATTATAGACAAAAATTAATGTACAATAAAACTAATATTAAAATACAATGGAACATAATAAATGAGATTACATTCTATAAATTTTAAACTCAAACAGTTCATTATAGGTTGGTAGTTTGTTTATTATGTTTATTTAGGACTGTTAATATTTTTAATACATTTAAATGATTTCTCTGAAAGTAGATTTAATGGATAAGTAACAAGTTTACGGATGCCTCAGTATTAACTGATAATGAAAATTCTGATAATTAGTTTATTAAGAGAATTAACAATGATCTAGAATATATAAGAAGGTGGTTTAATGAAAATTTATTATGCTTAACTGTAAAGAAAACGGTTTACATGAGATTTTATTTTTAAAAAATCTGGTCGAATAATTTTAAACAAGCCAATAATTTACGAGAATTGCATTTGCAAATATTTATCTATTAAAAAGGATATGAATAATAATTGTATTATACAAAAGTCAGAAAGCGTCAAGTATCTTGGAGTAATATTAGATCATAGATTAGTATAAAAGCCCGTCAAAAAATGACGGTAAACCATTGTTGAATGATTAACTAAAATTATAGAATTTAGCTAAAACGAATTTGTCTTTATCTCTAAAATGCACCTACTCTTCACTTATTTCAGTTTCGAAGTAATTCTTTAATTACTACATTTTTTGTAAAAACTACGCAGAAAAATAAAACGTTATCGTGAACAAAAGTACGTGTGCACTGTGAAAGTGACTTATATGGCACTTTTGAGCCTTTTCCCTGTATTCTAGGTCAGGAAGTAGAAAACATAGTGCGACACAAAATTTCAACTCTTTCGATTGTACAAAGGATAAATATTTTTTATTAGTAATAAACATTTATTTTTCTTTATGTTTTAAGGCCAAGTAGTTAATATATTTGTTAAAATACCAAAATAATATTTATTAACATTTATTCACCACCTAAAACTTTTTAAACACTTACTCTATAACGTAAGTAATAACAGGTTTATTTGTAGTCTAATTTAAGCATTACGCCTAATACATAAACGTGATATAAGGCTTAGCTGAAACACTACTTGGTAAATTTTATTTTGCTTTTGGCTACAACTCAATGTTATAAAACTTCTGAATTGAACTATTTGCTGTTATATCACCGAAGTTATCAAAAAATAAAGAATAAAAAATAAACCTTTCTAACAAATCAACACGAATATTGAGCATTCAGCATAAACACCATAGTTGGCGTAAGAACGATCAGCGACGATGTATATTGTTGAGCATTACCAAAAAAGGAGCGTGAAAGTGTTCTCGACAGAGTGACAAAGGGAATAAACCTTTTATAGTTAGTGATTAAATTGGATGCTTGGTTTGATTCAGTTATACAATATAGTATCACCTGTTGGGGAGGTACCTATCTAACAAACTTCGGAAAACTGGGAAAAAATAAAATCAATATACGAAACAAGAGCTGAAGTACATAGGAAATTAAAACTTCCTAAAGTAAACAAGGAAATATTTAGAAAAAGTTACTTGTATCAAGCACCAGAATTATATAATAATATTCCAAATGAAATGATATCACTGTTAAGTATAAAGAATAAAAATATTAAGTTAGCATTAAAGAAATGGACAGCCAATACAGAAGAACCAGAACGTCTTATTTAAAGTTTATGTATAATATGAAAAATAAAAAATAGGTCAACGTGTAAATAATTTTGTAAAGGAAATATTGATTTATTTATTCTTAATAATACATTTATTCAGGATCCACACTGGAGAAATCTTGTGGATCTTTTTTCTATTTTATGTATTATTTGTATTTCTTGTATTGGTGTATTTTGAATTAAATTAAATTGAAAAAAAAATATGTACGGGTATATCCATGTAACTATGCATGTATATATGTATGCATGTACATGAAAATGCGTTCGATTTATAGTCATGAAAAAAAAAGATTTTAAAATCACATTGACCGTATTATAGTGCAAAAACTTCAGATATGTCACGTCATAAGGTGAAATGAGGCTTAAAACTTTCACTAAAATCGAAACTTTAACAATAAAATAAAAATAAAACACGCATCAGACCTGAAAACGACTGAATCCTGTTTTCTACATTCACCAGGGATTTTCAGTGACGCACAATTAGTGCGTGATAAATTAATTATTTTGAAAAAAAAAGTAGTAATGTGATCACGATAACTCTACTTTTCTATGAACCTTTATTTTTCAGAGCTGAGTAGCCATAGTAATTGCAACAGCAATTAAAGTAAATCCCTTGTGTCCTGAACACCTTGGAATTGGCTCGCGTTTTCTTGTCTTACTTCTATTGTATGTACTTCAGCAAAAGCTTATCAATAACGTAATCAAGGTTTGTATAAATCTACTTTTAATAACAAGAGAAATGTCCCTTCCCTACTCATAAAAGTAAAAACTATTACCATAGAATCACGTGTGTATTATATGTAATAGTACTGACTTGTTTGGTTTGCCATGAACCAGGAAGTGGTTGTAAGCACGCTCCTGCAGGATATATTGTAATGTTATGAAAGATATGACATGCTCAAGGTAATTACAAACTAATCAGTTTATTTGAGATAGTAAGGTAATAACTAGAAACAAAATTTATTAAGTAATAATAATAATACTAGACATGATAACTCAATTAGGATTATGACCGTGAAAAGGGAAAAAACTTATATGAAATATATTTCTTTCATTTCTTTTTTCTCCTTCCTGACTTCTCTGTTATTATAGTATATCACAGAACGAACTGGTAAGCATAATTAGAGAATCACAACAGAATCAGTCTGGTTTGGATAAGACCGGGAGATCTGCGAAGATGTCATCAGTGAAACGACATCAAAAAACGGGTCGTCGATCTTTGGTGTGTTCTTATCGCGAACCGGAAGTGCCAAAATGTGAAGCTATTCATGTTGCTATAGTTTGTGCAGGTTACAACTCTACCAGATCCGTCGTGACTCTCATGAAGAGCGTTTTATTCTACAGGAAAAACCCTCTTAGCTTTCATTTCATATCGGACTCCTTAGCCCAGCTAATTCTTCACACGTTATTTCAGACCTGGTCTGTTCCAGGCGGTGAGTTGAATGTCTTTCAGTAAGTAGTGGCACGTGTTGAACTCTGTAGCTCTTTTTATAATTTAAGACTAGGTACGTTCTTAAAGTTTGGTTGAATCTAGTTATATAAATAGTGGTACATATTGAACTCTGTAATTCACTTCTGTTCCTTCTGAGTTTTTGATTACAATAAAGTAAGCAATTGTTACGATTTTCTTCTCTAATTCACGAACTGAAGTAACTGGTATTAGGAAAAAAAAACTGCACAGGAAGACTAAAGAATATATTCAATACTTTAAGAAAATGAAGATTCCCATAACACTGGGAAGTCTATTAAATGAAATAGAATATTTGGAAAACATGTCATTCTTATATATAGGTATATAAGTGCTATAGTGGTGATTAAATAGTTCAGAGAACAGTACTTCATTTCGTTAAAAAAACACACATATTTGATTATATAAAATATCTATTTTGTTAAATAGTTTAACAAGTGAGGACATATCTTCAAACAAGGAAGAAACCCTAAAGAGAACTTGGATATACACGTAGCCTTATTATTCTTCACATTTACTTTATTATCAAATTTATTTGGACCACAACCTAAAGAAAGGGATCAGGCTGCCATGGAGGCCCAGTTCTAATCGGGTATTAATTTGCCTTTCGAGTTAATGACGGCTGTTGCTAAAACTAAAAATCAACTGTTGGAATAGTCTGCCACTCCACTTTAAATAGTGTCTAATTAAAGAGTGATTTCAAGATTTGTCTTTTTTTTTCATCACGCGGAATTACAAAACATCCCCGAAAGGTTCATTTGGATTCACTACAGGAATGGGAGCAGAACAAGACATGTTGGTATGAAATTGATGCATAATAAACATGCTATAAATTTCGTTGAAAACAGGAAATGTAACATTTTCACTATTGTTATGACATAACAAGATATTCATAGCTATCCTATTACCAGTGGAACAAGAACAATCAAGTTTAACCCTTTTATTGCCACGTTATAAATGAACAACTATATCAGTGCCATGTTAATTTTTAGATACGGAATAAAATAAAGACAAAAAGACTTGTATTTGCATTTATTACAAAGCTACTAAAGCTATCTGCCGCCGTCTCAAATACTTAACTACTGACTAGGGGGAAGGCTAGCACAAAAAGGCACATGTTCTAATATTTCATTACTTTTCTGAAACTTGAAACTTGTAAACTTTGGGAAGTTTGAAGGACGCTATCTTTTCATCATGGCGGTACCAGTCTCACATGTGATTAATATTACACTTCTTAAGACTGGAACAAAGGTTAAATAGTGTGTTGCGTGAATAGTGCCCAGGGCAATGAAAGAGTTGAACAAGCTTATTCCACACTATTATCCTTCAAGGTTGCAATGACACAGTCATATTGAGACAGTAAGAAGAATGATTCATTGATCAACACTCCATATGAATATATTCTGCTGTTCCAGGTTCGATGAAAACTGACGTTGCGGAAAGTATAACAGCTTGAAACTCTTTGTACACATTGCTCGAGTTGGTCTACAGTCCTGAATTTTCTTTAAATTAGTGGGTGATGAATTTAAGGTCACATTTTAAAAGTTTCCGTGATTAATTATCGACAGTTGAGCTAGTATTGCCCCCTGAGCACGACCTCTAGTTTTTAATTTCTCCATTATTCACAATGGATTTAAGTATGCTTGGAAAACTGTTTCCAATAACCGTTAATCCGTAAAATTGCGTGAGCCTCTTGATTTGTCTTGGTTGGTTTTTGCTTCATGTTGGAGATCAAGGAATCAAATAAAAGCGATTATAGACAGAAACTTCTATCTTCAAATCAAAAATATCTGTGTGTGGCATTTGCTGACCTTTATAAAAACCACGAGATTTAGAATGCGCTGTTCCAGTACTTTTGGAGATATGTTATGTAATTGGTTAACCTAGAGATTACCAACAAATATCTGTTAGATATTTAGTAAAAATGGTATACTTACTGGCTCAAAAGTTTTTACATTCAAGATTGATTAACAACAAACAAAAGTAATCATAAATCTTAATTTCAAATGCTTTTGATTTTAGAAAACGTGTAAGAAATCAAATAATCAAACATTAGTGCTGATATATTGGTTTCATGCAAGCAAATATAAGCTTTATTTACTAGCAGAAAAGCTTTACAGTGGGCTATCTGTGTTGTGTCTATTGCAGGAATCAAATCCAGAATTTTAGCATGATAGCCTTTAATGTTACTGTTAAGTCACCTGGAACAAAATCAAAGAAGAAAGTAGTGAAATGAGATAACTAAAGGAAATTCACGTGTTAAAAGTTGCAAATCAGAAAGCACCATAAAACTTGTACGCTATTAAAAAGGATATAACTGTCAAACAAAAACTCTTGGTTATTTGCAATCGTGCTAATTCTCTAAAATGTAACTAACTTTATTTTTGTGGCGCCACAATAGTTTTGTGGCGCCACATCGACCTAGGTAATTAACATTATTATGTGAATGCATGAAGTGTTACCATCTTTGTTACCATATGAACGTATATTCTTTTTACGTTTGATGCGTTTCTTTCAGTTTTATTCCTCCTTTCGGAATACTTATTATCTCTAGAACTCAGCCAGTACTTTATTAATTATGTTGTATGTTTTTAATGACAATACGTCATTAAGTCATAAACAAAGCTATTTTTTGTTGAATTTTTTTTTAGTTGATGTTAACTTCTACCTTGCTGATAATGTGCAAGGCGAAGTCTCGTGGATACCAAACAAACACTACTCTGGTATATATGGTCTCATGAAGCTCGTGCTTACGAAAGCATTGCCAGAAACGTTGGAAAAGGTGAGGAATATTAGACTAATTTTATGTTAACTGATTTCGTAGCAGACGCTCTTTTAGTATTTTCTAGTTTTCAGAAGTACAACACATGCCTAAATAATGATTTAAGAATGGCCTTTACTACCGAGGTCGTTTGAACTGATATTCTAATATACATCCTAATACGAGAGCATAAATCCAAACGCTCTGCTGATCGAAATGTTTGTAAGGGAAGTTTCAAAAGCGAATTGATAAATTAAACGTAATATCTTCATCATTACCTGGGCTATTTTTCATCAATATGTAATTAAACAAATT
>NW_013668194.1:20457-44209 GCF_000517525.1 Limulus polyphemus | reverse complement strand
ACATCATAAGTAGTGCAGATCTATTTGTTTTCTAAATTAATTACTTTATTTATTTGTTTTATTGTTCAAGAAAATAATAGTAATACTAATATTATTAGTAATAATAATAATAATATATATATATATATATATATATATATATATATATGGTAACCGAAACTTCACTGTACCTTACAAAATATTTGAAACAACATGTTTATTGGTTACTGTGTAAACATGGTAACATAGGAAACTGGATGTTCATAAGCACTTTCACACCTATACCCCCACTAAATCCCAACCACCCAAGTTTATTGGATCAGGTATAACTTTTCTCTTACTTTTATATAGTACTTTATACAATTCTTGTTACAACTACTGCACTGTGTAAACAAGCCAATACATTTTACCCCGCTGTATGAAACACCCGCTTTTCGTCCAACATTCAAATACCTACCAAGTTTATTGAATCACCCCAGACTTTATATAAAGCCATAGCATAACCATTTTTATAATACTTTAGACAATTCTCTGTCACCATTATACTGTCAAGAAGTTGATAACTCCTACCACACTGCATTTTCAAAGCAGGGAAAGTTCTGGGAATTGCACGCAAAAGCTTATTGGTGGTGTCAAAGTACTCAAAGTATGGTAACAGGAATGGTGATTCATTGCTTTATATTTGACAGGTTTCTACTTCAGCCATAAACAGTAGAATAAACATAGGAAACAGGTGTAAAAAGATTAGAAGAAACTCTCAGGTGATTTACTTTGGAACTTCATTGTCCATACTGAAAAGGGCAGAGAGTACTATATATTTTGTTTCTTCTAGTTTCTGAGCCATCTGCTAGCAATAAAATAACTACAGAAAGTAAGTACTATAAGTACTTTGAAATTTTGTGATCAATATTAACAATACTATAAATTTTATTTTGCATTTGCAATCTTTATTTAGATTTATTTCCTAATTTTTATTATGACTACAAGGTCAGTCAAATCAACCAACACCATAGAGAGTTAACATTGATAAAATAACAGATTAAATACAAAGTTTTATTCAAAAAACATTTGATGATTATCTAGAAGGATATTGAGATTATACAAAAGAAAGTTGACAAATTTCAGATAAAGAAAAGTATTTTCAATCTTAAAATCAAAATTACTTTGCACTTTGTTATAATAATAGGAAAGGTAAAAATATTATATTCATCTCATTTTCTTAAACTCGTAACATGGTTCCTTAAAACATAATCCCTACCTTTATCTAAAATTGTCATTCAAAGCTTAACAATCATACACAAATATCTTTATTTCCAACCCTGTCTCATAGGTCTAACTAGTTTATACCTAATAATCAATCATTTAACTTTTGACTGAGGCTATATACACATTTGTCATTCAAAGAATCTATACATTTTGACTATATACAAGTGACTGTTTTGTAATTTTAATCATTTCTACTCTAAATTTAATAGCTGAACTACTTAATTATATACATAACACTGTCCATATTGGACATAGGAAGGAAGTGTGTGAAGACTAACTATGTGTGGGCTCTGACCATGTTTTATTTGGTTCAATACCATATGTATACTACCCTGAAATAATATCAGCTGAATAAAAAAATAAATTCTGTATTGTAACCATACAATGTACAGAAATACATTTAGTTAGGGTCTGCAAACACAAGCCCCCCCCCTCCTTTTCACTAAATGGTATCTCCCTTCAAATGGTTTTGGACATACTTTACCAGGTTAACAGTGGAGGCAGTGCTCCCCATTTAGAAAATGGGTGGACAATGGCCCTTTACCATCTCCACCACCTCTGCTGTCTGCAGTAGTATATACAATCATGAATACAAGTTATCACAAGGTACATGCATGGCCATGATAAATACAGTGGAATGAAAACAACATGACCATTATGACCAATGTTAAACAAAAACAGACAACTTTCGTGCATACAAGCTATAGTTAAGACTACATACATGACTGTTTTGGAATATTACGTGTCCCCAATATACAATGAGCCTAGTTATATACCAACCAAGCATAGCCTTTTCTAATGTAATAAAACATGTCCTATGGTAATGTAATTTAGCAAAGCTTTTATCAAAAACTGGAACAAACCTAACGTCGATGACACAGAAAATGCATAGGAATATTTTATGCCTATCTCATCCCAATTAGGTTCTTTTGAATAACTGAGCAAAGGCAGACAACAATCAACATTTCTATACTGTTACATACATAAGAAAATAAAATGTATTTTTACATAATGTTTCATTTTACAGAGAAACAATAAGAAAGATATGATTGCTTATTATAAGAAAATATGTTATAATAGCTTACATTCAAATGTTATGCCATCAAGACCTGCTATGTGGTGCTACGTTCAAATACTTATTAACATGAGCAGTCACAGTGTAACCATGTGTATATACCCATGACACTGGATGTCCATCGAATATATGATATTTTGGTCAATAGATATGTAATAGTTCGAGTTGTTAAAAAATGACTTAGCATCCATTGCTAGGGGGTCAACCCTTTAATTAAGCTGGTAAAGCACTTACATGGTCTGTGACAGGTCTTGGCAGTGTTGCCAGATGTATGATAATGATCGTATTTCAATGATAATTTTAACCTCTGATGATGCAAGATCAATAATACAAAAAGTGTTCATAATTTACGATAATTTTGTCGTGCCATTAGATTTAAAACATCTCTTCATTTTGTTATGGCTAGGGGTCTAACAAATAATAATAATCACCAACAACCATTCAGTGCTGAACTACTTCATCATGTGATCTATTGTCTCTGTGTATTATGATGACATTCAATTATAACCTCCTTTGCACAGTTGTAAAATAAGTGCACAAATGGACTAACACAGCTGATAAGCCATGGAGGCAAGCACATGTAAATGATTTCTAAAACTTAAGTATTATACCAGAATAATGTTAGATGAGAAATTTGAACAGGAAAGCAAATAGGAAAGAAGAATAATAATAGTAATAAATGTAGTGTTTCCTGGGGACTAAAGAGTTAAATAAAACATGATAATGGGTGGTGTCAAGCAGAATCGTGATGATACAGTACACAGCACAGGTTAACTTGATATTATAGTTCATGTAAAAAAAAGATTTCAACTGTCATATACTTAACTATTTGCAGTGTACAATATTTAAAAAAAACACAATAATTTTAAAGTTCCAATATGATATTTTCATTTTTAGATCTGGCAACAGTGGGTCTTGGATTCAAATCAGAGGCAAAAAACAATGTGAACAAATAAAATTATGACATTACCACCTAATGTGGGGCAATACCATGACCCTGAAATTAAGCCTGAAGACAAGACTTGTTTGTGAGAACAGAAGAATGTAGTAGTTTCATTTGTTAAAAAGTGACTTACTAGCAAATGCTAGAGGGCTAACTTCTTAGCTTTAAAGTTGGATGGTAAACCACACTTGAAGTTGGAGTGTGACCTAGACCTCCTTCAACTACACATCTTTGTCAACTCAACATTTTCCTCTTTCTTCCTAACAGAAACCTTAACTTTAGCTTCATGATGTTTTTTATAATTTCTAAGTTCTACAATTTTTAATTTTATTTTCCATTCCGACAATTTTTTCCAAACGAAAGGGTAAAGCTTACTTTTTTGTTTATTTTTAACAAGCAAAAATCCAGAAACTCTATCAAATCACTCTGAGCCTCTCTAAAACCACAAATTACAGTATAGTGATCTGCAATACACTACACAGATTACAATTTACTAAGTAATATTTTCAATTTAGTTTTCTACAACAACTCAATAATTTGAATAAGTCAATAACTCAATACGTTAGTGAATAACTTAAGTTTAAGTCAATTAGCTACCGGTAGTTAAGCCTAAATTATCAATTATTATATTTAATCAAATATGAATCTTATTATTACACGAAGTGAGTGAAAAGTCTAGAATTAAATTAAGTTTAAACATCAAACGTAAAATCAATAAATGTTGCATTAGTTGTCATTACCTCTTCAAAATTCAAATGTGTTTCTTCTACCCATGTAGAATATAACTAAATCAGATAGAAAAATTGACTCTCCAGACAGTGACTCACGCTACTTCACATAGAAATTCCTTTTCCCAGAACTTTAGCTCACCTTATTTTTTCATTGGTGGAATTATTATTACGTCACTACTAAACCATACGCGACATTTCAGTAAAACACGTAATAGTGGGAGATAAAACGAATAAAATCTAATAATCATCTGCCAAAAAACATTAAGCTACGATTTTAATAAACGTTAATTAACTTTTTATTGAACTATATGTTATGCAAGTTGCCCGATATTGTTATAACGTATAGTGGGGAGGGTAGACCACGATTCAAACTCTACAATCACATGAACTTTCTTAATGAAAGCAATAGGTAAAAAAAAGGTAACAAAAAAAGCATTTTGAAATGTTATTGTAAACATAAGCAATACAAAGCACCTTCAAAACTACGATTTAAACCATAAGTCTGTAAACTTTAGATTAACTCATTAAACATCATTCTGAGCAACCGACCCCAACGGCACAGAGGTAAGTCTAAAATTTATGACGCTAAAAACCGGGTTTTGATACCCGTGTTCGGAATAATACACATGGCCTGGCATAGTCTTTCAGTTATGGCACTCGATTCGCAATCCCCGTCACCAAACATGCTCGACCTTTTAACCGCGAGGGCATTATAATAGCTCAAGAGTTGGCGGTGGGTAGTGTTGACTAGCTGCCTTCCCTCTTGTCTATCATTGCTAAATTAGGATAGTCCTCGAGTAGCTTTACAAGAAAATGCAAACAAATCAACCAAACTGAACAACTATAGTCTTCTTTTCCTGTATTTAATTATTTATCTTAGTTATTAAAAATAGTAGTTATATATCTACCAATAATAATTACGATTTTAAATCAACTAACCACATAACAAAGAAGTTAAAGATACACTTTTATGTTCAAGAAACTTATAAATAAATAAAATAAACTTTTTCTCTTTGCCCATTTGTAACAGCTAAGGGCTTGAGAAGAAAAAGAAAATGTTTTGTGTCGTTAATAAAATCGGTAATAAAAGTTATAAATTTTCAGAAATTACAAGCACGATTTGTTGTTATTGGTTTGTAGTGAAGCACAAAACTACAAGGGTATGGAAAACCGGTTTTTAGCATTATAAGTCAGCAGACTTGTTGCTGTGCCACTGGGAGGCACTTAATTTTTTTTTAAATTCAGCGCAAAGATACAAAAGAGCTATCTGCGCGTAATCTTTCTTAATTTTGAACTAATAGGTTGAAGTAGTGGTTCTCAAACTCTAGTAAATTCCGTGTACATGAAAAGCTGTATTCCAAAATCAAATGTTTTAATTCATATAATTTAGTTTTACGGAAATATATTTATTCTTTGAATCGTATTTTTTAAATGCTAGCCGTGATCTGAAAAACATTTATTGTAGTTTTCATGCCCTTCGCTCGAATTTTCCTTATTCTATCATTTTTACACACGGCATTTAAGCTATGCTTTCTTGCAAGCATTATGTGTTACATCGATAAATCCTCGTCTAGTTTTCTTATTTTTGTATCGATGTTTTTAATTTATTTTTAATTCTTCATTATTATACTTGGATTTAACATAGTTTTATTCATTAAATGAATTTTTAGAGCTGTAGTAAAGTGATTTGTAATCCTAGTTTTGTTATTTGTATAGTATATATTTTATTTGTTCTAATATAAATATGATCGAGACATGCATTTGACTGTACTCTAGTAATACTTTGAATACAAGAATAAAAGACAAAAGCAGCTAACACATTTTTATATTCTTTTACATCATTCTCTTCAGATTTAATAGTTATATTCATGTCTCCTACAATGTACACATTTTTCATTTTATTTTCACTTCAAATATATTTTTAGTTGTTTAATGTAATTTTGTATACTATATTGATGAGATCTATAAATTGCTATAACATTGATTTTAGTGTTTTGATATGTGCATTGTATGTTTACTACTGCAACTGCATTAAATTCAACAGTTTTTTCTTGTACATTTATTTCATTGTTTACAAATACTAAAGTACCTCCAGATTTATTATAATTTCTGACATTATAGTATTTTTTGCACCCCTTTATATTATATAAATTTAATTCTTCATTTTTGGCCCAGATTTCTGTAAGTACTATTATATGTATTTTCTGTGTAATTAACTGTACATAAATAAGAAAAAAAATCAAAATTCTTATTTCGACTACGTATATTCATTTATATTCCATTAATCATATTTGAACCAACAAATAAATTATTCTTATACGAATTATCAATTCCTGAATCACCATTTAAAATAATATTGAAGATATTATTTTTTAACACCATCTTATTCAGTTAAATCTTTCTCACTTTCAATTCTTATTACCTTTTCATTTTCTGATTGTTTTACAATAATTTTTCCTTCTTTAATCCAAATATACTTATAATTTTTATTTCTGGCAGCGTTTTTAGTTATATAAAAAAGTTTTTTTTAAATTCAGGTATTAGATGTTCATTTCTAAACACTAAACTTTCCTTGTAGTGTTCATTTATATCGGTCGTTTTTATCACTTTCTTCACTTCTTTATGAAACCATTTATTCCTAAGTTGTCTATTCGAAAATTGTACGATAATCGGCCTAGTTTTATTTTTATATTTCCTGGTGTTACTCTATGAGCTATTTGAATATCTTGATATTTTACAGTGATATTAGCTGCCTTTGCAACTACTTGAACAATATCTCTACTATTCTCTCCCTGTATTTCTGGTACCCCTTGAACTTCAATATTCATATTTCGTGAATACTGTCCAAGGTCAATTACCTGTTCTTTTAAAGATGTTGATTTCCTGTTGCATATTCTTGTTTTGCAACACTAGTTCCTGATATTGTTGTTTAACTTCTTTTATATTAGCCATTATTTCAGACATCATTTTTATAAATCCACAAGTTTTGTTTGAACAAAATCTACTAACGTTTTAAGATCGTTCGTTTCAGCTTTGCACATGGAGATTTCCTGTCTAAATTCACACACGTTCTGTTTATTTATTTACAATATTTCGGTTTCATTTTGCTAAAGTGTTCAAACATTTTACCTTCACAAGTATCCTCATAGTCCTAAGTTTTTATCTGCTTGACGGTCACCTTGACTGGTTTCAGCACGTTCGATATCACGAGTAGGTGAACTGATCGAACAAGGTACGTTTGGTTGAAACTCTGTGTTATCAACCAGTCATTCGGTAGTGACAGGAACATAACTAAGCATGACGTGCTGAATTGTTCGATAACGTGTATTGCAAATAGGCGTGAATAACACACACACACACACACACAAAAGATTTGTTTGTTTTGAATTTTGCGTAAGGCTACACGAAGGCTATCTAAGCTAGCCGTCCCTAATTTAGCAGGAAGACAGCCAGACAACATTAACCACCGCCAACTCTTGGGTTACTCTTTTACCAACGAATAATGGAATTGATCGTAACATTATAATGCCCCCATGGCTGAAAAGGCGAGCATGTTCGGTTTGAAGGGGAATTTGAATCCGCGACCTGCAGTTTGCGAGTCGAGCACTCTAACCATCAGGCCATGTCCGGGTCCCCCAAAATATAAAAAAAGAAAATAAACTTTCTGATAAAACAAAATTTGTCGATTTATTTAAAACATTTCTGATATAGAGCAATATGTGATTTAATTAACCAAAGACACAAAATGAACGGTTTTATCGGTGCCATCGTCGAGACCGAGTTTCTTTGTTAAGACTTGATGTAAGCCACTATTATGTGTAGGGTAGAGTTGTATGTTAACGTGATGGCTGCTCACTAGCAACGTAACGTAAGTCTGAACAACACGCAATCAGATACTCGATAGTCCGTATAAGCGTATATACTAATTGTCAATGAAAGTTATCCCTGCACAACCAATCACCACTTGTACTTAACAGTAACATAAACTATAAATAATATATTTATTGACTCGGAAAACAAATAAGATGTAATGCATTTCGTAAGTATGTACGACTGGGTATAAGAATACTTCAACATGACACTTACATTCGTTGGCAAATAGCAACTAATGTACTATGTACCGACGATGCATGATTATAAAGTATTGCCTCTTCCAATTTGCTTTTGACTACGGGCATGAGTTATGACTTAATTTGGAAAACACAAATTTGCTGGACATACCCTGAAAGTGAAAGAGAGTGGAGCGATCGATCACAGTTTTGATCTGTTAACTTTCGCCACGTGGATTATAATTTTACATGACTTACGACAATCATTGTACATATATGAAATACAGATTTGATATTTCAACTTCCCTTTCGAAAATATCGAAATAATAATACTATATGGTCTTATTATTTTATTTTTTATTTATAAACCAACACATACTTTTGTTTTTCAAAATAAATAATACTGTTAAATAAATACGCTAAAGTATGAAAATTACTGAATTTAATAAGACTTACGGTTTCCGAGATTTTAATTTCAAGAATTTCCGCCCTTTCAGCCGTGGGGGCGTTATAATGTGACAGTCAATCTCACTATTCGTTAGTAAAAGAGTAGCCCAAAAGTTGGCGGTGGGTGGTGATGACTAGCTGCCTTCCCTCTAGTCTTACACTGCTAAATTAGGGACGGCTAGCGCAGATAGCCCTCATGTAGCTTTACGTGGCTCGTCCTGTTATGCATGGCACTCAAAACTTGTACAATTATTCCGCACACAGTCCGATTATCCCAGTGTCCAGTCCTCAGTCTTTCAGAAATGGTTTGAATAACATGGCGATGGTTGGGATGGGACCGACTTCAAGTTATGAAAGTGCGTTTAGTGTTCCACATTTTGGACATTCACCCTCAATGCCTTACACGTCCAGTGAATATAGTAAGTGGTGTTCTGTTATGTAACTTAGAGTAGAATTCATATTTTTTAGCTTTAGAACCGGATTTAGAACAGTATATTCCATAAATATGATATAAAATGTAATTGATATCTTAAGCGTAAGTTTTTCTTGTATTTCTTGTATTTCTTTCTTCAACTTGTATTTTTAACAAATAAGAAAATTCTTGTTTGTTTGTTTGTAATTTCGCGCGTGCAACGGAAGAGACGTGCCTTTCCGACTTCTGTTTCTGCCTTACCAGTGGTGAGAACTCATGGGTCGTTAAGTTAGGCTTGTAAGTAGTTTCCATCCGGAGGCGATAGCTCTGGCTGGTTGCATTAGTTTGGTAGTGACACATACGAGTAATGGCTACATTGTCAGTGTCTAGAATGCGTTCTTTTGTCTTTTCTTCTTTCACCCCCATTTCTTTTCTCGCGTTAATGTGCACTTTGGTTACCTCCGTGTACTGAGCCATCCCTACTTTTTCGAGTCTCGTGCGGTTTCCCTCGCTGGTGGACGAAACGGGAATCAAAGCAGCTGGACCAGACGGCAGGGGTTCTATGTGGTTATTTCGACGTCCCACAATCAACTGGTTATTTGGCAGATTCTGTATCCTTGCAGGTTTCGGATTTTTCTTATTACTAACACTTGCTGTCACTTTCTCAAATTTTACAGCTTCGTCGTTGTTGTGTGGCGTCACCATTACGTGAGTGTTACAAGTTGTCATGTGCATTTCATGTTCTTTGGTGGAGTCAGTGATACTGGAGTGTACAGAGAATGCTTCAAGCCTTTCTTCTTGAATGTGGCTAATTTCATACTGGACATCTACTGTAGGATAGACATTCTTTTCTATTTTCTCTCTACGCCACCGTTCTTGGGAATAGCTAGCACACAGGATCGCCTGAGCATTTAGGTTTGCCATACGTTTACATGATCTAGTATCGAAAACCTCTTCACTCACGATTCCTCTCGGGTGGCGTTGTAGTTTTTCCTTTTGCTTCTTTATATGTTTTGCCTTCATAACCTTGTTCGACAAGTTTTGCTTTTCCGGGATATTTTTGTAGTCCCATCTTGTCTTCTCACGTTTTTTCTCACACAAAAGATCTCTCTCATCCCTGTTGTAATTAGAATGTTCTCTTGTCCAATTACCTCGGACATTGTTCTCATACAACAAGCGCATCTTTGCTGATGCGTTAAGACTCGCTTCACGACGACCTCTAGCGATGTGCCAGTGAGAAGTTACGTTTGTTTTTACGATCGCTTTATGGTAATCTGGACTCACAACTGATGGTTCAGATTTGAGTAGTTCTGAATTTTCTGTTTTTTCGGAGCATTTTCTGTTAACACTTCTACTTTTGTTTGGTAATCCATCGAAAAGCTTTTCACTCATTCCACCGCCAATTCTTAGAGCTGATCTTGTTGTTAGCGTATATTTTGGGAATATGATACAGTTTACTGTGGTAGAAGGTGTTGGATTAACGTTGCTTTTTGGTGAAAACGACTGAGTAACACAATCTCCACCGGACTTCGATTTTGTTTTTATCTGAAAAACGGTTCCGAATTTATGAGCTGCTTTTTGAGTCGGTTCTTTATTGTTAGTTGTTGTATTGTTTTTCTCTCTACAAGTTTCTTTGTTCTTATTTTTCGCATATCCCTTTTGAGATTTCAGAACATCTACTTTTGTTTTTCGAGACCCATCTTTCTTCGTTTCACAAAATGATTTTTTTAAAGGGGAAATGTTTTTAACAGAATTTCTAATTTTTTTGGCAAAGTCACCAATTGGTTTGGTATTTTTCTGTTTTTTGCGTGTCTTACTGTCCAGTTTTGGAAATTTGTTGATGTTGACATCATCATCCCTTTCTCTAACACTAGATGACCTCCTTTTAAGAGCGACTTTCCCGTTAGATTTCATCTCTGTCTTGCCCACTTGTATCACGAGGTTCTCGTACCTTCGATTATCTGCTAGTATTCTGTGCCATTGAACTGGATATTCCTTTTTTTTGTTTACGACATTCCTCTCAGCTCAAATACCGGCTACCTACAGACTGGAATTAGAAATGAATTATTAATCTAATACACATGAGACTACAGATAAGCATGAAATAAATACCTTATTATGAAATGCAAAATTACTCTCATATTTCTTTATCTTTTAAGTTAACGATTTTCGGTAAGTTATACGCACGTTGACAGACTTTGTTTTGTTTTTGTTCCAGTTCATCAGGAACTCTATAGAATATCAAACTGAGAATGGGGAAATGCTATTTTGAAGACAATGTTCCTGACGATATATATGGATGTATAGGATATTTACGTACACATTTACCATAGAAACACATGTAATGTTTACTCTTACGCATTTTATTACTTCAACTATCGTTTGATATTTTCAATGTAAAACTTAAAACTATCCAAAGTTCTTCGTTTCTTACTTGAAGATGACAATATGAAATGGTGATATTAAAATTGTATAGGCTTCTAAACGGATGACTTCTTAGTCACCAGTTCTAACTACGTTACAATTTAATATATAAAGTTAAAAGATAGTTACATCATAATAAGGCTGATAATAATTTAAATATAGTTATTTCCTACTGGCCCAACACGGATTTATAGCAAATAGTTTGTATAATAATATTATTATATTAATTATACGCTGTATTTTTCACACCGCTTCGGACCAAGCGTTTCGGCTCATCAGAGAAGCTGGGTTACAACACACACAGTTTACTTGCGTACGGAAGCACATGTGTTCTAATACGATATTAAGTTAATAAACAACGATTTGTAAGCACAGTAAATATTATTTTCAGTCTATAACATCCCATCAGAACATTGGTATGTCTTCTTCGGGCATGATACGATCTGATAGACTTGACCAAGTATACAAGATTTATATACACAAAAATATATATATAAAAGGACAAAAGACGCAAGGGTTTATGATTCACATGAATATTATCTCATGATAGCAATCAAATTTACAACAGGCAGGTCAAGGTTGGGAACGAAAGCTAGGTTAATAAATTCAGCCAAATTTTGCTGATGTTACAAAGAGCCAATGTCACGGCTTAGTGAAAACAAAAATCACTTATTTTAATCATTTTTATCATTTCTAAACAATCTCTCATATTTTTGTGTTGATAAAGGATAAACATTTCATACTAAAGTATCTTATCAAACCAATGCATGTTAAGGCAGATTTGACCCTCCCCCAGTTGCACAGCGGTATGTTTGCGGACTTACAACGCTAGAATCCGGGTTTCGATACCTGTGGTGGGCAGAGAACAGATAGCCCATTGTGTAGTTTGTGCTTAATTACAAACAACAACAATAAGGCAGATTTCTCAAATTCACCTTTACGCATATAACCTTTGACCTTTGTGTTCTTTGTGTCTGATTTCGAAGGAACGCGAAGTCTGTTTTTTATATATATATTTATCACATTCATATGAAATACTTCGATTTGTTCCTTCAGTAGAAACTGTTTCAACTTCGGTAGTAAGGCGCTTGCTTTTTTTGTGTGTGAAGGTTTAAATACAGTTTTTACATTGTTTCAACTTACTGAATAAACAGATAATTTCATTGGCAATTTCTAGCATAAAAGGGAATGAAACAAGTTTGTTATGTTTTTTGTTAATGTTAAGGGAAAGACTGGAATTAGCATAAAAAGTTTTACTGTTGTGAAATTTGATAAAAGCTCTATCTATGATATTAGGGTTAAAACCTCTAGATAGCGCTACTTAAAGAACGTATTTAAAACCACAAAAATTTATACTAAATACTCGAAATGGTGTATTTAAGTGTTTTACACTCACAAAAAAGAAACCTATCATTCTATAGGTATTCCGCCACAATTTAATTCTTCGTATTTTTAGCCGACACTAAGCAGCTGGTACATAATTGAATAGAGTTGTTTAAACACATGTTTAACAACAAGTCTGGCCCACATACACACCTCCAATGAAAGAATAGACCATTCCAAGCTTTTACTTGTTGTTAAACAAATGTTTAAACAACTCTATTCAATTATGTACTAAATATTGTTTAACAATTCATACTTTATTCTCAATCCTAAATGCAACGTGTAATATCTGTTATAAATAATATATAAAGTAAAAATTACTCTTAACATTCTGTTAACACTAACTCACTCTAAATGCCATGTGAAGTTGTAACCTTTAATACATTCTAAAAATAATTAAAGTATATAAAATTATTCATCAAACGATGAGTACACGAGCACCATAAATATCCACTGAAAAGCTTATCATAAATACCAGGTATAAAATCTATCTTGAATACTTTGTAAAAAAAATCCGACTTAAACACTTTGTGAGAACATATATCTACGTAAGTATCATGTGAAAACTAATCTTAAGTAAACTATACTCAAAATGACTTTACAATAGATTTACATTAAACATCAGGATCAATTAAAATATCCAAGAGTATCATGTGAAATTCTACCGAAACAATTTTTGGTGAAAAAAAAAAACTTACCAAAATGCTTTTTGTAAAATCTATGCTAAAACTTATAAAATCCACTCGAAAAATATAGTGCTGAGATTAATAAACGTATATACTTTGGCGTTTCAAGTTGCGAATTAATAATAACTTCATTCCTATAACGTAATGTTAATATAATGAGTTATATGCTACTGTCCTGCAAAATTGACTAACATGCAGCTGAAATGTACGAGTTGCTAATTAGACGAACGTATCTAACATAAAATATGACAAGCTGCACATCCAAGTTCGGAAATATAGATCTTGATAAACTGACAACTGTTACACATTTAATCACGATATTTTCATTCGCATGAAAATAAATCTCATGTATAAGAATACCATTAAAAGTAAATACGTGAGACATAAGTTCGAAAGTGCATTAAACTCGCACTGAATTTTCTATTAAACTCACACTGACTTGTCTATTAAACTCACACTGACTTTTGTATTATTTTTAATCACTAACAATGATAAGATGAAATTAAATCTGAAAACCACTCAGTTCGGAAGCTCTCTTTCAATTACAGCACTCTACATTCCAGTTCCCTAACATTACATAAACTTTAAACTCGGTGCCTTTTTAACATTACTCTAAAGTGGGATGAGTGTGGCCCAGGTGTTAGCATGCTAGGCTATGGACATGAAGGTCCAGTAAAAAAAATTCGCGCTCCGCACTTTGGGGCTACGAGTGCGTTATACGAGTGACGGTCAAATTCCATTATTCGGTTACACAAGAGTAGGCGGTAGGTGCTAGTAACTTGCTTCTTCCCCTCTAGTCTTTCAATTCAAAATTAGGGACAACTATCACAAATAGCCCTTGAGTAGCTTTGTGTGAATATCCCAAGTAAACAAACTCAAAATACACGTGGACTGGTTTTTATAGTTTAGCTAACATGAATCCTCTGTAGTAACATAGTAGGAAAGTGTTCATTTATAATAATTATTTAAACATTTATTTATAAGAATTTTTTAAAATTATGTTTAGCCATAGTACGTCTAGATGTTTAACCAAAATACTTAAGTGACCAAAAGCTACAGCAGTAAGGAGATAATGAACTTTATAAATAATATAATCAAAAATCATAGTTTTATATTTTATGAAATGAATATGAAAACAAGTAAACACGCTGAATGGGTAAGAAAAAATGCGTATATAGCGCACTCACAAGGACCTTCATTTAACTACTAAATAGTACAAATCAGATTAATTGAAGAAATTTCATTTCAAGCTAGCAAAAATTTAATTCGAAAGACAAAAGCAAAAGGTTTTTTCATTTACACGAATTGGTTAAACGAGGCGCTCTAAGAAAAATGATTTTAGTTGCCTTGGATATTAAACTGTAAATATTCATACAATGAAGTATATACAGTTGTTCAAGGAAATACTGTTCCCCTATACAGCATAACATGCACATTATCTTAAAATCAATACGTAATACATCACTAACAAAAAATTTAGTAAAAGATGAGACGTCATTAATAATTTTTAAAGAATTCATTATCATAATTATGAAGCCATGTTATTATAAACAAAAAAAAACTAAAATTATTAAATATCCAGGGGCTAAAAATAGATGAACTAATAATCTAGATTATATAGAAAAGGAATTTTAATTAATAGTAATTACATCAAGCGTTTTAGAATTTAAAGTAATTATTTGACATTAAATGTTCTGTGCTTATTAGTGATAGAAAAGAAGAAGAATACGTAATTTTTGAAATGAAAAGTTTTGATTAAATACTGACAGAAATAAAATAAAGTTGGGGTTTCAAGGTTACTTAGAGGTTAATTGTTTAAGTGCTAAATTAAATAACC
Source organism: Limulus polyphemus (assembly GCF_000517525.1). Taxonomy (NCBI): domain Eukaryota; kingdom Metazoa; phylum Arthropoda; class Merostomata; order Xiphosura; family Limulidae; genus Limulus; species Limulus polyphemus. Next base: position 28,977 of record NW_013668194.1, on the reverse strand, counting down.
GGATGAGAAATCTAATTTCACAACACTGACTCAAATTACAAAAGGCAAATATATCAACTTGCGATTAACGAACTTCATTAGTACGACTTTCTTAAACATCAGAGATATGGTTTTATTGAATTTAATGTTTTTCCCACTTTGAACTCATTATGCCAACAGTTATTAACAAAATAATCTTCATACAAAACACCTGATACATTTCTTAACAATAATTCATTCGATTTGTTTCCTTAGTGAATCAATGTGAGTAGAAGATGCTAGTTTTAACTAATCGGGAGAAGATGGTTAGTAAGAAACAACATAATTTATTATCAAGTCACGGAGAATGTTCTGAATATCTCTATAAACGGATTATTTCACATCCGGTATGTGTCAATTCTTCATGAATTATACACCTCGGGTTTTGTTATTTTTTTTACAGCCGTTACCTGCCTGGTGTCTCATCAGTGGTGACAATGTTTTCGCTGACTTGATAGTGCCCCCAGTGGCACAGCGGTATGTCTGCGGACTTTGAACGCTAGAATCCGGGTTTAGATACCCGTGGTGGGCAGAGAACAGAAAGCTTATTGTGTAGCTTTGTGCTTATCTCCAAACAAACAAAAAAGACTTGATGGTGCCAATGTTTTCGCTGACTTGAATCGGTCCAAACGATAGAGGCAAGGTCTGAATGTAAATATTTACCCATACGACGCCAATTAGACCTAATCTTTTTTTCTTTTTTGCTCTATAAAATCAGCATACATAGATTGTCCGTGAAATGTTTTTTTTTTAAAAAGGAGTACGTTTAGTTTGTTTTAGAGCAAAGCCACATTAGGCTTTCTGCTGTGTCCACTGCGAAGAATCTAACCCCGAATTTGAGCGTTGTAAGTCCGTGAACTTACTGCTGTATTACTTCGTGGACTATATCATTCTGATCACAAACTTTAACCACACATGTTACAATACTCAGATTTTCTAAGTCTTAACAACACAGTACTTAGATTTTGCACAGAATTAACACAACAACACTTAGACCTTCCAAAGAACAAGGCTACAAGATTTACAGTCTTCTTGTATCGTAAGCGAACTGTGAAGAAAATGTAAGTTTACAACTGAGTGCTTACTAGCTGTGGGATTCTTTGTTACGTCATCTACTGGGATCCGAAATGATTTTTATTCGCGTTATTTTTAATCGTAAACTATTTTACCTACCTCTTTTCAGAGCCTCGAGTTTTTTCTTTCGTTCCAATAATCAGGAGACGAATTTTAGTAAAGGTATTGAAGACTGACTTTATGTTTCTTAAATAATACGTGTTAATGACCTTTGACTGCCATATGTCCTCACTTCTAAAACTAAACATATAAATTACACTCCAAGCTCGTAGAATATTCGTTAGATTATTTATCTATTAAAAGAAAACGAACCTAATCTTGACTTTTCAACTGTTCATTTGATGCTGGTGGAAAATAAAATAAAATCCTCAAAAAATCAATTCTAATGGTTCTAGGATTTCCTCAGATCAGTTGCAGTGAATGCCGACTAATAACACACAAATAGGAGAACATACACATTTGTTACATATTTTCGACCCATTTCACCGAATTGTAAAGAGTCTAGTTCCATGTGATTAATGAACGTCTGGTAAACATCGCAAGTTTTTAATTGTTTAATCGTTTCAGCAGGCTTACGCCCGTGGCTTTAAACTAACATCTACTGTTATTGTCTTTGTCAGAGATCGAGGTGACTTTTAAGGATAACAACACAAACAAGAAATGAAGGACATTCTGTGTTAACAATGAATGAACTTAGTAGCGCAAATCTCAAGAGGGTTAATTACAACAATGAACGTTTTCAGCAGGAATGTCATGTGTCCACTTTAAGTGGCTTTAACTGATTTTCTTACGTCACGTAACGCTATAATGGCATACTGTCTTAAGAGTATTTTCTACAGAACTAATTAGTAGGAAGTAAATAGTGAAATGCATTTCTACATTAGTTCAACAACATTGTTTGTAGCTTCTTAAAAAATTAACAACATAGGTGTAGGAAGCAAATTAATAGGGTTAAGGTTTATTTCACTAAGCGATGCGAGGGGAGTGTGCGCCACGGGCGCACCCATTACAGTCAGGGTCCAGGGCCCTGGAAGCTCTTGGGTTCTGGTTTAAATTTTATGCATTCTTCTGCTTTTCCTGAGAATAAATATCCTAACTTTGATGCATTTTTACTGGGATAGCTTGAAAAGTCGAGACCCCCTCCTCTTCCTCCGTTGCTGAAAATTATTTAAACGGCTGTTTAACTGTCCCAACAAAGCACACATGTACACCTAAAGAAGCCTACAACAAGATTGGTATTTTTGGTTCATACTGTTGTAAGCGATATTTTAAATTAATGTGGCTGTTTGTTAGAGGAAGCTGTTACTCATGATAGTGATGTAATAACTGAGAAGGTTCGCGAAACATGGTGAAACTAGATGTACTTGCGCATGGTTCCGGAAAGTGTTCTGTTTCAGGAGTAAATAAAACCAAAATTAACAGTAACAAATGTTTTTATTTCTTGCTTTTGATGTTCATATGTCATGCTGTGTTGTAGTCTACAGAGTGCATAATTCTTCTCGTGATTCAAGGCATGCGTACATTTTATTGACGTCATGACAGTACAAATTGAAAGGTTAAACGTCCCTTATGTAACGTAATTTTAGTGTCTAGTGACTGAGCGACTGACAACAACCTACTGTATAGTTGTGCCAATGGTCAAAGCAGGTTAAACCCTCCAAACAGCCTTCGGTCCCTTTCTGGGAATCAAGGAAACAACATAAATATGAACCCCCCCAGTGGCATAGCGGTATGTCTGGGGAGTTACAACGCTAGAAACTGGGTTTCGATACCCGTGGTGAGCAGAGCACAGATAGCCCATTTTGTACTTTGTGCTTAACTTCGAATAAATATAAATATGAGTTAGTGAAGTATTCAGGGAGTAATCAGAGGAATAATATAAGTAGGTTTACTTGTAAGTTAGGCATACCACTAGCAAGTGTATTTGAACTTAGGCCTACAACATGTATGAAAGTGAACGTCGCCTCCAGCAAACGTTATAGAAGAAACAAATTAACCGTAATCGTTACGTGAACTCGACACGTCATTCCAACATATTAATATTGCACAGATTCCATTGCGATTGTGTTTATATGTAATCACACTGGATACTACAAAATTATCCAAAAACTCGCCCAATGACAGCACACGCTATGACAATACTTATAAGTTGTGAGTTAGCAAAGCAGTGGTCCAGATACCACTAAATATATCAATAAAAATGACAAAATTTGAACGTTCGATCAGAGGTAACATGTTTACAAAAATTCATTTCTAACTTTTCAAGATTTTAATAATATGCAACAAAATATTGGTCTCCCGGTGGACCAGCGGCAAGTTTATAAACTCACAATCCTAAATACAAGGTTCGATTCCTGCGGTGGACTTAGCAGATGACCTAATGTGGCTTTGCTCTAAAATATACAAACAAAATAGTGTTCATATATCTGTTATTGCTTTTTTTATAGCAACACAGATTAAAAATAAAAACCGAGCTTGGATTTTATATAATAGGAATAATTAACTAGAAGACTAGGAACCTAATGTTACTATAACACGGGAAGTTCCGTACAGGTGGCTAGGCTATAGCAAAAACCAATGGGGTTAAGTTTTACTATACATTTTATTTACGTACAGAGTATGAAGTTACTATTATACGAGAGGTTCTAGAAAGGTGGCTAGCATAAACTAACAGTTTTACTACACTTTTTTTTTTACTTTGACTTTAAATGGCATAAGATAATTTGAAAAATTCATTCATACAAATACGTTTCATTTTCATAAAAGTCTTGAAACGTTATAAAAGTCAGACAAAGAAAATAAATAAGCTTGGAGACAGATTGAACGAGTAACGAAGAAACTATATTACAAATTTAACATAGTAACAAATGCACCTGATGATGATAAAACCTTGTCGAAACTTTTTTACATTTATTACTTTGTTAAACTTGTAATATAGTTTTCTTCGTTACTCGTTCAAGCAGTCTTTAAACTTTATTGTTTCAAAGTGGGTTCCTAGTCGTCAAAACAGGATGAACAGACTTTCCGTTAACACACTTCCGTCTGGTATATTTAATGATACACAATAAGATGTATAACTAGAATATTACAGATGTGTGATTTGAGACAAGCGGTTAAACAAGATGTATAACTGGTATTATTACAGATGTGTGACTGGAGTCATAAGCGGTTAAACAAGGGGTATAACAAGTATTATTACAGATGTGTGACTGGTGTCATAAGCGGTTAAACAAGTGGTATAACTGGTATTATTACAGATGTGTGACTGGAGTCATAAGCGGTTAAACAAGGGGTATAACTGGTATTATTACAGATGTGTGACTGGAGTCATAAGCGGTTAAACAAGGGGTATAACTGGTATTATTACAGATGTGTGACTGGAGTCGTAAATGGTTAAACAAGGGGTATAACTGGAATATTACAGATGTATACCAATTCTTGTACGCTAAGACAGAGTTTGTTTCTGCTTCAAACATCAAAAGATTGAAAGTAAGCTTGTAGTATTCCGTTGCTTTTGTGCATATAGAAAGGAAAACATATTGTTTGACAAAGCAGGCAACGAATGGATTATGTAAGGGTGCGTACTTTATATATACGTAACTACTCACGTGTATCAACCAGACGTGTTGTTAGTCCATCACCTAGTAGCTATAAGATTACAACATAACGTTTATTATCGAAAAATAATGTTTTACAAATTATGTTACTACGAAGCTCATTAGAACAGTGCTTGTAACTTAAAATGGAAAAACAAACAACCTATATTTCTACGTACACATACTGTCATCACTTATTCTAAAGGAAAAAACAACAGAATTTTCTTACCAAAGCATGCCCTTACTCCTTAGTCTACTTATATATACGGCTTCCTATTACAATAGAACTGCAGTACGAACAAATCATATAACAAAACGCGACCGCGTGACGACGAAATTCTTCAGTATGCGACCCCTTAACACTTAAATTGTGAGATACGTCACGTGCGGAACGAACGTTGCTCTGACGTGGCTAAATCGTTTCCACTGTATCGCTACGTCACAACCCCGCAGTCTGATAAAGATTTATAATGTTTTCTTTTCGCAATGCTTTGACACAAATAAACATATTTCACCAGTGCTATACAGACTAAACTCACGTTTTAACAGCAAATTTATCATTTTTTTTGACACGCTCACATTTAGAAAAAAACAACAACAAAAAACAATCTAATTCTTTTAATGGTTGGAGACGGCTTGAATGGGTAATGAAGAAAATAACTTTATATTAATGTTTTTCTTCATTACCCATTCAAGCCGTCTCCAACCATTATTAGTCTCAAAGTGGGTTTCTCGTTATCGAACTAATTCTTTTAAGCAAATAAATTTATTGGTATGACAAAATATATTTACTATTTTCCCCCTTAGTTAATCATATATGTTATAGCGCAACAATCATTGTTTCAATTTTATGAACTTTGAAATTCCTACCCTTCATGCACAAACGACTACGTCAGAATGTTAACGTCAGGAGATCTTTCTAACAAATGCAACTGTAATAACAGTGATGTTAAGAGTAACGTAACCTGGTGCCAGTTTACCCCCAAGAGCGACATCTATTTATTCAAGTACGAAATATGAATAGATTAACATGCAAAAACTTGGAAAATGTGTCCACGAACTTTCAACGATGAAGATACTTAGATATTTCGTGTGACATCCATAGGGGCTGATCTTGACTAAAAGGTGAGGGGAGGGGGCCCTTTAAGAAAAATACTGTATGACGTCATTAATTATAAAAAAATCGCATTAACCAGCAAAGGGGGCTTTTTACGTTATTCGGTAATCTTTAGAGCTATGTTTGATTGCATCGTATTGTTCGCAAAAATATAACCATCGAATTGTTGTAATAATAATAATGTTTCAAGATATTGTTATAGAATTGTTGTAATAATAATAATAATGTTTCAAGATATTGTTATAGAATTGTTGTAATAATAATAATAATGTTTCAAGATATTGTTATAGAATTGTTGTAATAATAATAATAATGTTTCAAGATATTGTTATGTGAAAATAAATATTGATATATAGTTCCTAGTTTTAATATTTTCCCTAATGTGTGTTCTGGAAAAGAATTATTTACCATTACAGTAACATAAGACAATAAGAAATAGGCTGCTAAATACAACAGTACCTCTTCACAAAATAAAATAAAACGCGCACCCTGCATTTAATCTACAACAAACGTCTGTGATGCATTTAATTTATTTTTAGGCTAGTTTAAATATAATCACGACTTACTTATTTTAAACTTTAACTAGGGTGTTTTTTTTCTCTCTCCCTCTCTTCACGCTGCTATTTAAACGAATAAGTAAAATCGGTGTTTTCAGCATTTGTTTTAAGTAGTAACTTTTAAACGATTTGTTTCAAAACATATTCGTACACAATTACTGGAGTCGATTCCGCCATTTATATTTTCTTTTGAAACGCGGCGAATTGTGGATTTAAAATAATGATATCTCTTCCGGAATGTGTATATCGTCTGTAAATTCCACTGAGGTGTACGGTTAGGGTGCACTTTATATACTCCCTAATGCGTGAGGGCACCCTACAAGATGGCTTTCGGCCAAAGTACTGCGCTTCTCTTCGCGTAGGGTACGATTTGGAACATAGCCGTAGAAAGTCACAAGACTAGAGTGAAGTCGAAAACATTATCGAACAGGTCAAGTTCACAGTTTCCAGCCGGATTAATTTCTGGAACGGGGGAAGGTCCATTATGATCCAGTCCAACACGCAAAAACAACAACAGAGACTGTGGAATATATAGATATATTTACATTTTTTAAAAGGTCTTTAAACTGGGGGACAGATACATATACTATCCCCCCTCACTGCTGAAGGTACAGTGGACTTGTTTCGTCTTTCCCCTCCCCCCAGGATCGGAGCCTATAGTATTTATTTATGTGCTTATTAAAAACATGTTTTTAATTAGTTATTACTTTTTTATAAGTATCTGAATCCCTCTTATTGTGAAATATTAAGTGTTCTATTGGTGAAAACAAAAATATTATGACAATTTCTAAATCCATCTACAATGAAAAACAGAATACCTCGAGCAACATTCCCGCCATACCCAAAGAATCACAAATGAATCCATAAAACCTCACTTAATAGTATTACAACTACATACATAAAACGAATGCATCTAATTACCAAGGGAACATATTCGGTAAGCAGTCAAAGATGATGAGCATATATGCGTATATACACGCCAACTCAGTTACCCAGGAAGCTCCATAAATGTTTGGAAGAGAGAGATCTCAAGAACCACGGTGTCAGTGCTGTGCTTATTATCCGGTCAAAGGCCCTATTGTAAATGTAATGATTCATTTTCGTCACGCCCGCTCACACTCAAACTACCAGACGTATCTCGTTGTAACAGATACGAAAGGATACCACTATTATTACACCATGTAAACTGTGATATATCTCGTTACTGTAGCAAAGCTGCTAACCATACATAACACAGGAGGTCTCGATCAAATGTCCGGAATAACGAATGTGTTGAAAAGAAACGCAAATATTTAAGAGAAACCTTTTAATTTGTTTTAATATAACAGACCTACATGAACTAATATGCTAGCAATTTCTGAGGGGTATTTTAAATGATAAATTGGTGCTATTTCTAGTTGCAGGTGTATTCAATACTGTTTTGGAAACATGGCTTACAACTGTCCCCCATAAAATGCATTTAATGCTATAAGATTGAATCTTGATCCATTTTAACTACAAATACTGTATACACACAACGTAATGTATTGAATTTAAAAAATAAAGTTTTAATACGCAAGTTGTAGCTATACATGCCATGAAAAAGTGGTCAGGACATGGCCTGACTGGCCTTACCGCTTCCTACGGCCTTGTGATATACGTACATTTTAAACTTTAAAGTCAGGCCAACCCAAAAACGTTACGGAAGAAATATCTTAACAAGCGTTACTTACGAGGTAAAGGTTACGAACTCTAGAATTAGGCCTATAGAATTTTAATATTTATTGAATACAATTGACAACAAAGAATAATTTGAAAATACAAATTTAAATATATTTTTCAATCTGCCTATTTTAGAAGGAATTATTTGTCCCGTGAAAAGGAACCTTTCAACCCATGTAAATTAAGAAACTGGGTTTCAACGAATATTAGAAGAAAAAGCTTTGTTTTAATTAAATATTCATCATTACTGCGCATTCGAATTGAAATAAAAAAGAAATCGAAAACAATTTAACTGCATGAAAAAGATTCACCTTACTAATAACTTAATGCAAACAGCACTTTGATTCTTAAGTGTGACATAACTAATAACTTAATGCAAACAGCACTTTGATTCTTAAGTGTGACATAACTAATAACTTAATGCAGTCGTGGGAGGCAAGGCACACAGGGGGATAGG
>NW_013668194.1:18974-20278 GCF_000517525.1 Limulus polyphemus | reverse complement strand
AAAACAAGACGTCTGTACTCTGTCTCTCTCTCTCTCTATACTATATATACACATAAAACAGATTCAGTATCTCTGTCTCTCTCTCTATATATACACACATAAAACACTCAGTATCTCTGTCTCTCTCTCTCTCTATATATATACACATAAAACAGACTCAGTATCTCTCTCTCTCTCTCTATATATATATATATACATAAAACAGACTCCGTATCTCTGTCTGTCTCTCTCTCTCTCTATATATATATATATACACATACATAAAACAGACTCAGTATCTCTGTCTCTCTATCCATCTATATATATACACATAAAACAGACTCAAGAAGGCTGCTAGTCAACATCACTATCATCAAACTCCCGAGTTACTCTTTATCATCGAATAATGTGATTGACCGTAATATTATACCGCCCCCACGACCGAAAGGGCAAGATTGTTTGAGGACCGGATTCGAACCCGTGACCTATAGATTGCGAATGGACCAGTTAGTTCTAACAATCTGGTTTTGTTCTCCTTGTGGTGAAACATATTATAATATGGCGCATTTTTGCTCATATTGAAAAAGAAATTCCATAATTTCAATACAAGCTAAGAACTACAGTTTGGAGGCTTTGATGAATAACGTTATCCAACAGAGCTTTGTAGTTTCGAGCCGTTGATGAAGAACGTTATCCAACAGAACTTTCTAGTTTCGAGCCGTTGACAAAGAATGTTATCCAACAGACCTTTGTAGTTTCGAGCCGTTGATGAAGAATGTTATCCAACAGAACTTTCTAGTTTCGAGCCGTTGATGTAGAACGTTATCCAACAGAGCTATCTAGTTTCGAGCCGTTGATAAAGAATGTTATCCAACAGAACTTTTTAGTTTCGAGCCGTTGATGAAGAATGTTATCCAACAGAACTTTCTAGTTTCGAGCCGTTGATGAAGAATGGTATCCAACAGAACTTTCTAGTTTCGAGCCGCTGATGAAGAATGATATCCAACAGAACTTTCTAGTTTCGAGCCGTTGATGAAGAATGTTATCCAACAGAACTTTCTAGTTTCGAGCCGTTGATGGAGAACGTTATCCAATAGAGCTATCTAGTTTCGAGCCGTTGATAAAGAATGTTATCCAACAGAACTTTTTAGTTTCGAGCCGTTGATGAAGAATGTTATCCAACAGAACTTTCTAGTTTCGAGCCGTTGATGGAGAACGTTATCCAATAGAGCTATCTAGTTTCGAGCCGTTGATAAAGAATGTTATCCAACAGAACTTTTTAGTTTCGAGCCGTTGATGAAGAATGTTATCCAACAGAACTTTCT
>NW_013668194.1:11381-18249 GCF_000517525.1 Limulus polyphemus | reverse complement strand
CTTTAAGTAAATTCCTAGGTCTTAAGAGGATATATATATAAAAATAAAGTCGTACTTTCTTTACATAAATGGTATGGGGAATTCAGCGAATCTGGTAAACTTTGAAGTTATGATTCTAAAGACAACGTACAAATTTCCAATATCCCACTAATATCTCGTAGTCTCTTATTAAAAAATAGTAGCATTAGTCATCAAGAAAGCTAAAGAAGATCAAAGTAAATTAATAAGATTTTCCCATTTTCAATTGTTAAAATTATGAAAAAAAGTCACCTTGTGGGATATATTTTCTTTTATCCGACAGGATTTCAGTGTGTAGTTATGACAATAACAGCAAGGGAATAAAATTCTGAAGGTCTCATGGGTACAGTACAACCACAGTGATCTGATTTACTTATTCTCCGTCAGTTTTTATTCTCACATGAACTGTATTCACAGAATTGTTGTGAAAACTATATCCCACTATAATAGTAAGTTATACACGGTCGTGTTTTTTTAAACATACTGTAGCTCTTATTATAGTTTCCTTAAGCATTAAAATACCAGTACAGACTTAATAAATAGCCTTCTAATAATGAACACGTTCCCTTAACCAGACGACACCAAAAGCCTGTTTTTGCCTTACTTTTCATGCAAATTCATTCCTTCTTCCAACATATCTCACAAAGGTGATTTAAATAACAACATTTTTATCTTTAAATCTCAATAAAATTTGTATAGTTGTAAGTAAACTCTTCTATTGTTTAAACTACCATTTTTGCGGCGTTACTGAAGTTAAAGTTAGGCCAAAGCTTTGAATAGTAGAAATGTATAAATAATATTAGATTATAAACACACATATAGCGTTGACTTATTGCATGCTAATGTTTATTAAGAACAGAGCACAGCTCTATAAAGACTTACTGTGCAATAAATCAACGTTATATGTGATTTTTAATGTTTTTTTTATTTGTGCGAAAGTACCGTTTATTTTATCTATTATAAATATTACTAACAATAACTTCAAATGAAGTCACTAGAGCGTCGAAAATTTCACATCAGTAAATTAACGTTGACGTTAACAACGCAAACTGCGGCTCTACTGCCTGAACGTCGTAACTAAATCTATTTATTTTACTGCCAAGAGTTATTAGATAAATTCAGTAAATGAAGAAAGTACGAATTGATTGACATTGAAGGTTTTTTTTGTTTGTAATTAAGCACAAAGCTACACAATGGGCTATCTGTGCTCTGCCCACCACGGGTATCGAAACCTGGATTCTAGCATTGTAAGTCTGCAGATATACCGCTGTGCTACTGGGGGGGGGGGGGCATGACACCGAAGGATAAATAGGTAAAATGTGTGTTTCTTATATCTATCTGCTGCGTCCACCAAGGGGAATCGAACCCATGATTTTAGTATTGTAAATCCGTAGACTTACTACTGTCCCACCGAGGGACATGTGGGTAGAAATAATACGAACAAGAATTCTTCCGAGTAGCAGAATAAGCGAATTTGGCATTTCAATTTCAAAATGAAAAATATAGTCCAATAGGCTCTTTATCTCAAATAAAACGAACGTTAGAGCAATGTTCACTGGATTGATTCAATTTCATTTAACAACATGGCTCCTATCGACTGTTTTTTTTTATCCTCTATTCTAACTTGTCGAAATTCTTTGGCACGGTATCATAGCAAGAAATGAGAGGCGTCTGAGACATTTCAAAATTGTCTAGAAGGAGTAAGAGACATAAACAATCTTTACTACCAATCAGCACGAAAAAGAAAAAAATTGAATGTTTTATATATTAGAAAGTGGTACCGGTTATTGAAAAAAAAAACAATAGTTTTTAAGAACTCCAATTTCTCAGTACTACATTTAAAAATTAAATCAATAAAGATACAATCAAACCCTCACATACAGCCCTAGTGAAAGTCGTGTTCTTGTTATGAGGGGAATACCTTTATTTAAAATTGTGCCATGTTACAAAGAGATATTTGTATAACTGTCTGAATCTTGAATACCCAAAGTGTGAATTTTTGTTATGGATTTTTGTTTGGCGTGCCATTCAATAGATGGCGCAGGAGTTTTGGTTACATACATAGATACTGACATACACGCTACGCCCATTATAGTAAGAAGTTCAAATCAGGAAAAAAAACAAATTACCTTCTTTAATCAACCTTTCAAACTGCGATATTTAATTCTGACAAAATATTCCTCATGTAACTCACATATATGAAATGATATTCAAATGTTTTCGTTTATTTTACTGTTACTTATAATGAATCAGGTTTCAAACATTCATTATCAAAACTCTTAACCCGTAAGTTATTCGTAAGTTTTACAAATATTTTCTTAATTTAACAATCATCATAACTTTACCTGCTGTGTCAATAACATGGAATATTTTATCTTTACATAACAAACTATTATGTCACCGTTTTTATTCAAGTTGAAATATTGTCACAAATCCATATCATAATTCTATTTCATAAAAATATCGAAATGTCTGCGGACTTATACTGCTAGAAACCGGGTTTCGATACCCGTGGAAGGCAGAGCACAGATAGACCTTTGTGTAGCTTTGTGCTTAATAACAAACAACAACAACAAACAGAAAAAGTATGTTTAACTGCAAAAAAAAAAAGAAAGAAAGAGGCACAGATAGATTTTAGAGCAAGAATAGAAATAAATTTATCGTTGTATTAAATCTTAACTGAGAAACAAAAATATGAGGTCTTTAATTAATACAGTTTTTACCAAAATGTTTTATACAGATTAAATTATCATCAGAAAGATTTATTAAATTATTGATATGCCTTATCACGCTTTAACGTTTTCTTTTCTCAATATTGGAGATTTTTTTTTACACTGGCGTCTAAGTTTTTCTTTTCAATAACACAATAAGGAATAATCCCCCAATATTTAGTCGAGTGTTTCTGGAATTTATTTTAAAACTACAGAAAATGAGGTAACATATTTTACAGTTAAATGCTTTAATTGAATGGACTCTTATTATAAAACTGATAAATATAACGAAGATAATTTTGATTTCCTGTTGCTGATTAACCAACCTTCTATCAAAGAAACATATTTCAATCAATTATCAAACCTGTTTTGTCAATATTATATTAAAATAAACTGTTATTTTGATGGCTTTTCACATTGTATTCGTGCATGAAGAGATAATTGATGAAATGTTGAATTTTTACCATGTAAATTACTTGTCATCGAATAATAATAATATTACATTACTGTAAATTTTAAATTCTTTTTGTACATTTAAATTCTCAGATTTTCTTATTAAATAGAAAAGCCTAATTTAATACAAACCAAAAGATCATAATTTTAGATCTCGATTACACACTGAAACACTTGAGTGTGCACTTCAGTGCACTTGAAATCAGTTACTAACATGCTAATTAAGTCATTTGGCTTGACGCAACACACCGAGAATTCAACTAGAAAAAACAACAACATTGCCTATTAATACCCAGCAATAAAACTGGACGATATGTGAAAGACAAATTAAGAATACTTTGAATTACATTGGCAGCAGCATTTTACACTATACTTCTCTCTATTCTCAAGAAAATAAATTCCCAGTGATCTAAAGTATATTAACAAAACATTCGTCATATAAGTTATCCTTTCAAACGTTGTATCCCGCAATTTTGCGATCATGCTGTTATATAAATAAATACAATATATATAAATAAACGATAGTGACGATACCATTATGCCCAAAACCTGGGATAAACGTTATTATTATTTTTGGTGCTAAAATGAGTCTTTAGTAATGAAAATTATAGATTTTTTTCTTATATTTCATTTTAATGCTTCCTCAAAAACGTTAAGTTTAAATAAGCGTAACAGACAGAAAGACACACACACACGTATCTACGAAAGAGACAGAGTTATTTATCTACAAGAGAGAGAGAATCATAATTGAAGTGACGACAAAAATGCCCAGGGGATTTAGCTTCTCTCACAGATTGGCTGTACATTCTTTCAGAACTTTACTGTATTAAGCATGAAGAGATACGACGAAATCAAATTTGTATTTTTTTGGAAGCTGACATCAAGTTCCTTTAAAACAGGAGAACGCTAACGTTCCCAGCAAGGTTTTAACTCCTGTAGAGTGATTGCTCCGAACACTCTAGAATTAAGTTAAGCCTGTAGAGACAAATATTTCTATGAAAAAAGGAGCTATTCAAACGCGGAAGCAAATGTAGCCTAATGGTTTGGCTATTGGTAACAGAGTATATTCAATTTTTTCGTAACCAAAAAGAAAAAAGATAAGGACTGGTGAAGTAATAGTTTAACAAACTTATGTTTTTTTAGAAACGTTAGATATATACACACACACACACATTCATAACACTACCAGTTTTTGGTATTATAAAGCAAGGGCTAATGTAAATATAAAATATAATCATAAGAGTGTAAGAATGAGAATTATTTCTGGCTATGGTCATCTACAAAAAAAAAAAAGCTGTAACATAAAATATGGCAATTCCTATTAAGATTTCATAAGTTTTATGATGATGGCTGAAAGTTTAAGCCAGTAGGTTAAGCTTTTAGTTAAAATTTATCACATGAATATCTTGGAACCCATCAATCCCACATTTCAGCTTACTACAAGGTATGCTAAACTATTCAAATAGGGCCCGGCACGGCCAAGTGGTTAGAGCGTTCGACTCGCAATCTGCGGGTTCGAATCTCCATCCCACCACACATACTCGCCTTTTCAACCGTGGTGGCGTTATAATGTGACGGTCAATCCCATTATTCGTTGGTAAAAGAGTAGCCGGTGGCGGTGGGTGGTGATGACTAGCTGCTTTCCCCCAGTCTTACATTACTAAACTAGGGACGGCTAGCGCAGATAGCCCTCGTGTAGCTTTGCGCGAAATTCAAAAACAAAGAAAACAAAAACAACTATTCAAATGTTATCGAATCAGTTTTAGTTTACTATAATATATGCTAAACTCTTCAAACGTCATTACAGATTCGACTATTTTCACATCTAAAATATTTAAATACCTAGATATATCCATCCTGTAGAAACATTCGGTAAGTTTTTAAATTACCATTCAATATAAAATCACAGTGAGCAAACTTTTTCTTGACTTTTTTGTAATACACAACAGAAAAAAAGGCACATGTTTTAGTATTTTGTTACTTATCTGATACTTGAATCTGGTAAACTTCGGAAATATTAAAGGGGTGGGTTTCTTTCTTTGAATTTATGCACAAAGCTACACAATGGGCTAGCTGTGCTCTGCCCACCACGGGTATCGAAACCCGGTTGCTAGCGTTCTAAGTCCGCAGACATACCGCTGTGCCACTGGGAGGCGAAGGGGTGGGACTTTCTCCATGGAGATAAAAAATTTAAAATTCCTAAGGCAGTGTTCTAGAGGGCAGTGAGAGGTAAAGAACCGTATGTTTTGTTGTTGTTTACATTACAGTTACATTTACTGTTATTCATATTTTATTTGTTGCTTGTCCTTGGGACGTTTGATCTGACATGTTATCATATTCTTGATCTATTGTGCTTGAAGCGTTTAAACCTTTTTTTTTCTCTGTTCTTCCAAATGCTTCCAGAACGAATGTAGTCAATTTCTAGAGTTTTAATTCAGTTATTGTAGCATTTGGTTGACGATATATTTCATGATTTAAAATATCCATAAGAGTAAAGTTTACAGATGTCCAGAAAAGTTCTATGGTATAAAAATAAGCGCGGAGTAACACAACAGTAAACAACATCCCCACCCTTCCTGCCTCTTCAACAAGCAAGTTTACTTAAGCCCATGTTTGAACTTCTCTGTCAAAATGGTTCAACTGGCTGATGTTGATATTCCACAACCGTGGGACATCTTCATAACATCTTAGTTACGTTCTTCTACAAGACATATTTTATATACGACTTATTTTTTTATACCGTTCAGTACTGATGGTATATACACATCGAACCAAAGAGGTTGTCTGTTAGAGCACTAAGTCTAATTCTGCGATCTCCAGCCTTTTTCTCTTCACGAACCCCTCGAGTAATAATAGTTTTCGCAGCGAACCCCATTTAAACAGTAATAAATTTTGTAAAATAAAATAGCTTTTGAACGTGTTGAATTTATTGTGTTTCTGTAACACGTAGTATGTAAGACGTTTACAAGAAAATCTGGTATTGTCATCAGTTGGTACCCAGTAAAATTGAAATATAGGTCTTGAAACATAATAAAAGAATTGAAAACAAAACCATTTAATTAAAACTAATGAGACTTCTGAGCTTGTTTTGGAGAACACAGTGCTTTAAAATTCGGCTCCACAGAAAAGAGATATAGTCTTAAATCTGGTTCTGCATCAAGCTATTTCCTTCCGTAAATTAAAATATCGGAAAGAACTGTAGAACCAGGAAAGTGAAAAAGACGCCATTGCCATATTTTCTCGCGAACCCCTCAGAATTATCTTTCGAGCCCCTAGGGGTTTGCGAACTACGGGTTGGGAAATGCTAGTGTAACTAATCGTGTGAAATCGGACATTATATTCTATGTAAAATTCTTAGTAATAGCATAATACGATTAACTGCAATATTAGAGATATTTTGTCTAACAGTCCCAGTTTAGCAAAATGTGTTTTAAGAGGCAATAGTGTCTTATTAGTAATTATAAAGTTCAATGAATTTCCTCGTCCCTCATAGCATACCATACAATATCAATATTTATGTATCTCTTCTGACATAAAAATCACAACAGTATATCAAATGAACTATATCACGTGTTCTCTCGTGAGGTTTACTAGAAATGGTAAAACATCGGTATCCAATTGGTTTGTTTGTTTTTGAATTTCGCTCAAAGCTACACGAGGGCTATCTGCGCTAGCCGTCCCTAATT